>NC_056728.1:1349988468-1350220968 GCF_019279795.1 Protopterus annectens
CTTGGAATGGAAGGAAACAAAAAAGATGGTCAGACATCCATATGTCCTTAGTCTTATCCAGGTAATATCTGAGCAGCCTATGAAGACCTAAGGTATGAATAATCTTCTCACTATCATTGTGTGGAGAAGAAAACCAGACGAAAAGATGAATGGTCTGATTCAAAGAACTACCTTGGGCAAAGAAGGATGAGTATGAACAGAAACCCGATCTTTGTGAACCACCCCAAAAAAAAAAAAAAAAAAAAAGGGGGGGAACTGCTATGAGTGCCTGAAGTTCAGAAGCCCCCCTCGGCCAAAGTAAGAGCAACTGACAGGAAAGTTTCCATGTACAGAGCTGCAAAGAAGAAACTGCAGGTTCAGATGATGGCAGTCAACTTTTCAAGAACAAAATTAAGGTCCCAAGGAAGGAGGAACAGGCTTTCTTTGAGGCCTAATATGAAGGATGGCTTTCAGACGTTGTTTGACTTGAAATACAGAAGAAAAGGATATAGTCACAGCAGACAAGCAGAAATGCCTGACAAATGAGCTTTAGCAGATGAGTATTCAAGGCCAAAACTGAGCAACTCATACAAATAAGAATGAAGGAATACCCACAAAAGACGGTCCAGTTCATGTTTGTGATACCAAACAGAAAATCTCTTCCACTTGGCTACATAATAATTACTAGTAGTGGCCTCCTACAAAACCTGAAGTATGTCCTCAGAAAACTGGTATTGAACAGGAATCAAAACCCTGTCACCTAAGAATCAAATGAAGGCGAGTACATAAGACTGAATGAGAGAGATCCCTTGTCCTGTGCGAGAGGAACCATACTGTGCGGTAACCTGTGATGATTGCCTCTGGCTAGATGAAACAGAAAGAGAAGCCAGTCTTGTCTGAAACAAAAGGCAGTCAGAGATTCTGGGCCTGTCGCATATGATCTTGAAGCAGGACTCTTGGTAACAGAAAAGGGGTATAAGTCATACAGGAACATCCCCTTCCAGGAAAAAGACATGGTGTTTACTTTCCAAGCCAGAGGACTTGGCACTATGGAACAAAACCTGGGAAGTTGCCTGTTCAGAGGGGAGGCTAAAAAATATATACTTCAGAAAGTACCTCACTGATGGACAATGTCCAGGAACACCTCCCTGGGAAGCATCCATTCATGGGGATCTGCCCTGGACCTGCTCAAATTGTCTGCCACTAATTGCCTAAAGGGGTCAGATGACAGCAAATTGCAAAATCCTAAGCCTGAGGAGCAAATCTGCAAAGAAGGTTAGATTTTGTGCCCCTTGCTTGTTTATGTAGGACCTGGGAACCAAAGGGAGTGCAAAGCATGAAGAGCCAAAATCAGAGCTCTCATCTCTCTGATGTTGATTGATATGGTCCTTCCAGTTCCTGGAAAGACCAAGCTCCTTGAACTCCAAGACCTTTGAAATTAGTTCTCCAACCCTGATCCAAAGCATTTTTAAAGAGGTCCTAAATGGGGAGAGAAATCCGGAAAGACAGGCCAGGATTCAGAGAAATCAGATGAATCCACTGGAGGAACTCAAATTTGATGCAAGGCAAAAGAGGGATGAGAAAGTCCAGATGGTGGCAGTGTCAAAGCCAAACAGTTTTGAGATACCATGAAATGTCCTCATATGTGGAGACTGGAGAAAGGGACCATAGGGATGGTGGATGGCATGAATCCCAGAGATTGAAGAAATTCTCTTGCAGGCACCTCTGGAAGTAGAATAAGAAAGAGACTAGAAATACAATGTCAAAGACAAATCTTTGGAGGAGAAAGCAAAGCCAGCACTCTTAAGGTCTGAACCAACTCCTTGCCCAGCTGAGAGGGTGGAACAAGGTTGAATGGTTCCTTGCACAAAAAGGTCTTGAATTGAAAGAAAGTGAAAAACTTGGCAAAGAGGAGGTGGTGGACTGTCTAAAAAAGAAGGAAGAAGCTTCCATACCATGAAGTAAACTTTTTGAATGATGGAAAGCAATCAGGAATCTGTGGTGATCTGTTGATAAACTAGAAAATACAGTCATTCTGAGGGAAAGAAAGCTCATAACTTACATGTATGGCTGAATGAAGAGATAAACTTGGGCATGCCATCTGCCCTAACGAACCAGGAGCAACCGGCTGGAGGGAATTTAAACAACATACTAGAGAAGTTACAAACTTTGGACTACAAACTATTAAAACTTAAAAGACTGCAATTGGAGATAGCTTATTTCAATGAATGCACAGGTGGGGAACTAGTACCTAAAGGGCTACGTCACTATCAATACCTCACAGGGTTGGTAGCCGGATCCACCTTTCATAAAGAGTTGATCGAACTGTTTAACAAGCAAGGGCTAGAACTCCTAAGTTTAATTTGCAAACATTACCAAGTAACTGTAGACACTCTAACACGAGAGGTAATGGAGATTGATACCTCTATTAAAAACTACTTAGACTAACCATTATCGCTTTGAATATAACAGGGTGTTTAACAGTTTAAACCAATACATTGACAAAATGAAAACAATTAAGAATAAAAAGCTACTAAGGGACTGAGGTGACTACAATAAAGGGATAGCTTACCCCAAAACCACCTCCCAAGTTTGGAACCCTACTTGATGAGATGAGACACACCCAATGAATTCAGGAAACACCAACAACATTGATCAGGCGGATGTAACATCACCAGGAGGTGGAGGTAGTAACTCCAGTGTGAACTACGGCCACAGAGTCCCCAATAAGTGCTCGTTCACCACAAAATCGGTATTGTAAAGTAACGAATCCAACAATCCAACAGGCACTTCACGGATGTAAAATATTTTATTTGCAATACCATGTTTGTTAAGCACTTTCACCCATCCTAGTGGGCTTCTTCAGAGCACTCCATTAATTACAAAGACGCCTTAACCTGTTTGGCTCCAAAATGTGTTCAAACTTTTACAGGCATACTGCCCTTGAAACCAACTATCATCTAAGCTATTTACATTCCTTACTTTTCAAACAGACCTTCTAATACAATACTTTTCTAAAATATAAATATTTGAAAAATATATATTTCACTAAAAATATATTTATAATAACCTGCCTAAACAACAAATCTATGCATGTAAACAGGGATCGTCCTTGACTGTCATACTACTTAATAAACAAAAAACACCATATATACCTATCGTATATCCTATATATGTATTAAATATACAATATATTTATAACATTCTGTTTTTCAGACCGCATGATCCATCAATAATAAAAAACAATTTAAAAAGCGGTCATCACTTTAAACTATCAATATAACATAAAAGCAGCGTATTTTATTCTCGTATAAACAATCTTCTGAATTCAACGAAATATGTATACTGAATACAATATGTATTTATACAAACTGCTTGCTAAGAGCTTGATCAATAATTAGAAAAATATATATGCAGTTAAAAGTGTCTGTAGCAAAATAAGATTAAAATGTATAAAATCTCACAATGTCCGGTCTGCGCTATACAGAGGTACCGTTTTTTGGTACCATACAGACTGTCATATTCTAATTCATAATAAATCATATTAAATCAAAAATATACCGCATATATTTATCAAATCCTAACTTGCCAACTGCAGGATCAATGGATGGATACACAATAAGTTTTCCTAACAATATATTTAATTTTAAACAGTTTACATTGTCACGCACACATTTCTGGTTCCTTGTGTTTGCTATAAATACGTTACTGTTGTGTATCCATAGACAGACCTAAAATGGATAAATATAACTGTGTATTTGCTACAACCATTAGATATAATATGAAAATAAATACGCAAAATAAATATTCACTACTATAACTATTAACCATAATAGTATACGTTCTTTGTTTATAAAATCTGTGTATATCCTGGATATATTGTCCTATATCAACCTAATATAAAGATTCATATATGTTGCTGATATCATATGCAATTGTACACTCATAAAAAGACACCAAATTTCTTAAGAAATTTTTCTATTAGTATGTATTAACTACGAAGGCTGTGTGCCAACGTAATATATAACAGGTCTGACTTAGATGTATTTTCTTATGGGATAAATTAATAAACACAGAATGATACATATTCCTATTTATGTTAAACCATCATACCATGCATCACCTTTCAAATTCTAAGTTCAGAATACAATGATTATCTCATTTGTATTATAGGGATACTTTACTTTACAATACCGATTTTGTGGTGAACGAGCACTTATTGGGGACTCTGTGGCCATGAGCTTCATAGTTATTCTTTGAAAGCATCCAGTGTGAATTATTCAGATGTTCAACAAGGAGGAACAGCGACAAACAGGCCAAACCAGTCTTCTCACCACAGTGAGCTGAAAAGAGACAACCAGATTTCACACCCAGGCACAAATAAATCAACCAACATATGCGTATAACCTACAGAGTGGAAAGTTTTACAACCTCAGGCAAACGACCAGTACAGGGAGGTACCAGAACCAACAAGTGAAGAACTCCAACCCCACGGAAGAGGAGCAAATGGAGGAGGTAATTCCCTTCCAAACTCGGGTACTGTTTAACACTGGGAGAAAACTTTCTATGATAATGAATGAAGGGAAAGACTTTAAAATCTATAACTATTCCTCATACTAGATTAACCCACAACTTGTTTAACTATTAGGAAAGGGCTTCACGTTTGTCCCTTCACATAAATTTGATTTATCTAGTACTGTGTTAGACCTTAAAATATTTACAAGAAAACTGAATGTAGTGACAATGTTGGGGGCTAATGAGTATAATAACAAATTTAAAACAACCAGCACATACAACCTCCATTATATCCACTTGCTTCTATTTTTGAGCATGTATGTGAGTTAGACCGGATGAATTTAGATAATCAACAGTACAGTAGGAAATGAAATAACTAACAATTTTAACATTAGTGAGACTGAAAGGGAAGCTCTGTTTGAGTTGCAGAATGCACGTGAGTGTTATGAAATCTGACAGGGGGGGGGGGGGTTGGTTTTAATGGAAATAACTGATTACAACAGGATGGAACAACTGCTTTTGACTGAAACATACACTAAAATCTCACTCAACAAATTTAATATGGCGTACAGACGTATTAATTTGTACATTAGTGATCTATTCATAGAAGCTAAAATCGGTGTGACGTATAATTATTTTCGTATTTCAGCACCAAGGACCCTTACTTTGTTCGGAATCCCTAAAGTCCATAAAAATATGGCCAATCTACCCATGAGACCTCTGGTAGATGCCAGGAATTCTATAATGTACCCATGTGCTAAATATGTGGACTATTTTAAAAAAGTACATTAGCCAGGAACCCCAAATTTGTAAGGACTCATGAACCTTCCTGAAAAGAATTTATGATTTAACCTTTGAAGAGAACTACAACTTCCTCACAGTAGATGTGAAGGACTTATATACTTCAATTCCCCATTTGGAAGGAATAGAGTGAGTTTCAAGAATGACATTTTTCCAGTTCACACCCTTTCCATCAGAAGTAGTCAGTCATCAAGGGCCAAATAGTGAAGGCTGCAAGGATGGCCACTTTAGAGAAAGATTTTTTACTTGAATGCAAAGTTTTAAGGAAAATGTTCCTTAAAAGGGATATCCAGATTCCCTGATTTTAGACATGCAAGATGGTGAAGACAAAGAGAAACGGGAGTGTACCAACCACTCCTTAATACTGAACTACCTGAAACAACATTAGAGCCCACTTTAGAGGAACCCTATGGCAGGAGTTTAAGAACTGAAAGTAATTTTCCTAACTACACAGTCAGCTTTATAACACCATTCAGCATGGATGCACACAGTATAAGGGAAATCTTATGTAAAATCTGGTCCTTAATAATAGGTGAACCCCAATTTTGTACAAAAAAAGGTGAACACCCACAGGTAATCTTTAAAAGAGGACACGATTTAAAAAGCCTACTGGAGCACAAGAAAAGGACTAATACTAGGCTACAAGGGATGTTCAGATGTGAGTATTGTCCCTACTGTAAACACACAGACGTGAGTCAAACATTAATGGTTAAGACAACAAAAATAGAAGTTAAATAAGAAACTTAATTGTAATTCTAAACTAGTAGTTTATATAGCCCAATGCCAACAATGCATGGCTTGTTATGTTAGGAAGACCAATAGGAAACCAAAAGAGCGGCTATATGAACATATATACAGCATCAATAGGGCTAGAACAGAAAATGCTCTGGCTGAGCACATAGTAGAATTTGAGAATCACAGTTTTAAATTTAGAGGTATTGACCAAGTTGAATCTGGTAACAGAGGGGCATTTTTCCTTTGTTGTTGGAGAAATTAGAGCTGATATGGCAAATCAAACTGAATGTTTTTACATATCCAGGCTTGAATGAAGCTTACTCTACCACCCGTTTATTAAAACTTAAAAGCTTGCTAAGATAAACAGATCAAATTTTAGTTTTTAAGGAACATTTTAACAAGGAATGTATGTGGTTTTATATGTTGTCACTACTCTTGTGTAAATGTGTGTATACGTTGTTTTAAACTAGCACATTTTTAAACTAGTGCATTTATTTATAGGATTCTTTAGGTACAAGGAAATGCAAGAAAGATTCAGAAGGTATAGGGTTAAGTCCAACGTAAGCAGTTAAGAAGCTGAGCTTGATTATATGTCATAAACGCATCACACAACAAGTTTGAATTGTTATAAAAGAAGCTCTGTATTTTAAAATTGTTTATTCGGATGAAGTTCTGTATGGTACTTGAACGAAAAGCGCTTCAATAAATTTGTGGATACTACTATTCTTTAGTGGAGCCTTTCTGTTATTAGTTTGTGGAAAGAGGAATATGGCCGAGGAGCAGAAGTGGTTGAATGTCAAACAGAAGCAGATTTGTCAGGAAAATAAGTCTTCTGACCCTTAGTACCCTGTGGAGGCTTTGCAGGAAAAACCCTCCTAGATCATCTCTTACCCCTAGGATGCTGTCTTTGTTGCCTATGCACAAAGGAAGTTTTAGAAGGGTAATTCCTCTGACATTTAGGGAAAGGAGAAAGGTTCTGCATGACCTTTTCCTTACCTGCAGGCTCATGAAGAGCTTGGCAGCAGCAGAGCCACACAGATTCTGCCTGTCTAAGGGAGAATCCAGTAACTCAGCTTCTTTAATTTACCCAGGGAATTGCAACCTCAACCAGAAATCTCTCCTCATAACAGCTCCTGATGCACCCACCCTAGAAATGGCATCAGCAGCATCATAGCTGCATTTCATGGAGTGATGAGCTACCTAGGAAGGAGAGCTCAAAAGTGAAATGGCAGAAGACTTAGTTTTGGAATCAGACATATCAGACAGAAAACTCCCAAGTTTAGAAAGAAGTGCCAGCACATACCTTTTCTGGTAGTTTATGGCCTTAAAAGCTAATGTGGCAGACGCGTTAACTTTTCTTTCCTATACCTGTCCATAGACCTACTGTCCTTGTCACAGCGTAAAAGTTTGGAAAAGGACAATAACTCAGAAGGCGTATTAGTAGCCAGAGAAATCACTGCACAATCAGAAGGGCTTTTATATAAAAACTATTGAGGCTTGGGTACTTTATAGAACCCGTCAAGTGTCTTTGCAGCAGGAAGCTGGACGTTAGGAGCCTGAGAAGCAGAGGAAAAAGTGTTTAAAGAGGGCAACCAAAACTGTAGGGACTGCAGAAGGCTGGGACGGGTCAATCTGTAAGAAATCACAGTACCTCTTCTGGATATCAGAAATTTGGGAACAGTCCCACTTAAAAAGTTCCATCATGCAAACAGTGTCCCCAATAAATAATTCCTCAATGGGAAAAATCAGGGGAAATGGAATCCTCCTCCTCAGACCCATGGGTGAGAGGTGAACAGATCTCAGAAAAGCAAACTAATGACTCTTCCCTAGAAACCAACTCCACATCCTCTTCAGAGGAATCTGAATCTTGAGAGTGTTTAGAAGGGTTAGAAGACCACGGAACACAGGAAGGAAAAGACAGGCTCTGGGAAGGCTTAAAAGCCATAACAGTTTACAAAAGACCCTAAGCGAAGTACTGCTATTCTTTGTGTGGGCCCTTAATCACAGGAACCATTCCCCCCCCCCCCCCATTGTTAAAGGGACAGCAGCCCTGACAAACCAAGAAGTTCAGACCCACTGCCTGACACCAATATGGGAACCAGGAACTCCCCCCCCCCGACAAAAATCTGGGGAAATCCCCCTAGGTTCAAACAAAATAATCAAGTGGTTCCTCCTTCTCGTCTGCAGCAGACATTGGCACAGCCTTAGTAGATGTGCAAGTAGGCAGCTCTGTTTTAGCCTCCAACAGGGTCGTGACAGAGGAGGCTTGATGTGGCACCGGCCAAGTCCATGGGTTCTTCATCCAACCCAATGGAGACTCTCGAACAGGCGGGTCACCATAAGTCTCAATACATGTCTTTTTAGACTTTTTCTTAAGCAGCAGCTGAACACTGGGGCAGACGATCTCAAAAATCATGGTTCCATAGCTAATAGCGCCAAATGCTGGTTCTCTAACTAGATGGAAAAGGAAGACAGACTGCTATGCAGGGTCTTTGGTACAAACTTTTGACAAATATCACATGAAATATGGTTGTGGACACCACACCTAGACAAAAAAGCACTTCTCTCAACTATCTTTATGGGCCATATTTGCATTTTCCCTTCCTAGATGACATGTAAAAGGCAATACAATCAAAGGAAAAGAGGAAGGAAGACACCCCAACAGGGTGTTTATCTTTCAAAGGCTCTGTAACTGAAGTAATGTGGAAAACAGCTTGCAGGCAGAATTCAAAAGTAGCTTTCGGACCGGTGGCAAAGAAGTTCTGAGGATTAGGCTTTTTTTTGACACTTATGTACATTATACTTTAGATGTAGCACATAAATCTGACTTGCAGCATCTGGGAGGTGCTAAGGCTTTGGTATGCCGACAAGACTTTCAGCTATATCACTTTAAGGGAATTCTGCAACAGTGATAAGGACTACTTATCATAACAGTAGATGTCCTACTTTTCACTGCTGTATTACTTACTGATGGGAAATCCTATCAAGTCTAGCTGAACGTCTGGCCAGCACATCAAAGTCTTAGGTCCTTCCACCATATATCAGACATATAACTTAAGTCCAAGATGTAAGGTGCATAAGTGACGTAAGTCACCTAATTCTCAGAACTAAACTGCCCCAGGAGAACCAGAGCAACCCAAGAGGAACAGAAAATAAAGGACATGTGCACCTAGAAAATGGGAAAAAAGGACCCCTCAGCCAGAGGGCAAGGCAACAGAAGAGGGTGGTAAGTAACTACTGTTTGTGTGCAATGTAAATAGAAATATAACTATTCTGTGTTGAACTGGAACTTGGCATAATGCAATGCAAGCAAATGGAGCTTTTCTCCCTGGGCCTCTGATGAAAATGGGTATTACCCAGTCAAACTTTCCCTCTAAACAAAACAAAAATAAATACATACATACATAGATACATAAATAAAGGAGGGCATCTAATGTTATGGTAAGTTCTTACACAACTGTGCTATGTCCTTCCTTATTACCACTGTAGTATTTCTTATTAAAGGGAGAATACCAAAGCTACTACAGAGGATGGGAGAAGAAAGCAACAAAAAGAAAGAAGGAAAAATCCTCAGTGGGGTATTTATCTGGCTTGGTAGGTGAGACAACGCAACAAACTTTGAAGACTGAATTTAAAAAAGGAACCTTCAGACTGGAGGTAAAGTTGTTCTGAGGATTAGACACTCGCACACAACTTATGTCCTTACACCTTGGATGTAGGACACACATCTGAAGTACAGCTCCTGGAAGGGCCTAAAGCTTTGGTATGCTGGTTGAACATATGGCTATACTCAGTAAAATATCCCTTAGTAAAGAATACTGCAACAGTGATACGGAAGGACACCTGGTGTTCTAATCACATCTCAACTTAAATGCACAGAAAATTAGTAGAGCCATGATGGTTAAGCCAACAGTCCTGCACAATATCACACAAATGAAATTCACATCAACACTGACACCATGATCTAGGAATTAGGAAATAAAGGTGACCTACCCTTAAATCAGCATATTGCCAGTAATGTTAGAAATTCATTCTTCTGCCCTCATCTCACCAATCATGGGCTCTTGCTGGATCCCATTCCATCCTAATTTCCCTCTACAATGATCTCATTTATCCAGTCATGGACTATAATGCACACTTTGTAAGTATGGCTCTAAACAACTCTCCCACCTAGAAAAAACATCAGCATTTTATAATTAAAACAATCCAAGGTTTAAAGAACCACTCTTATTTGGATTGACTAAAGTCTTTTTTCCCTGTGGTTTACAGAGTCCTGCAATGTGATCTGTGCCATGCCTTCCAAGCTATGTCAAAGCTGGTTTTCTGAGACCTACTTTTTTTTTTTTTTTTTAAAGAAAAAACTTCTCTCACCCATTCTCTCCTTGGAAGAGAAGAGCTATACAGCCTTCCACTTTCTGACTAGTAGTCATGTCTTGTTACCTTACAGTGTACTCACCTGAGATCCATACGCTCTCTCCAAGTGTTTACCAGAAAATCCCTTTTGCCTCCTTCCAAACCATGTATGAATTTTCAAAAGACTTTCTTTACATTGTTAATGTAGAAGGATGCAAACAATGTATGCTGCCCTCATCTGCACTACTACTGAGTGCATCCTACTAAAAAAAATACAGTCAACAAAAATGCAGAGTGCACTCAAGTGTTCCAGAGCACTCCAAATGGGGTTCTATGGACATGGACAGAAAAATATTAAGTTCTTATTTTGACTGGTTAGGCTTCTTTGTATGAATCCCGCTATGACACTTGCGTTTGCTGTTCCTTTATCCCACTGATTCCTTAAATTAAAATGCTAGAGCCCCACTGGTTATTTCACACGCAGTATACTAGGTTTTGTCATTGTTGTATGTATAGATTGATTAGTAGTCTATACTGACATGGCAAATGATGGTGTTAATTCATGACCGACACCAGATTTGAGCTGTGATGTGCACATAACTTGAATGCAGCCACGGGTATGAGGTAGTGTTCTGCTGACAGTGGCCCTCTGTGGTACTGGCAGCTTTCATGTGGTGTAGAGGCTTGTCATAAATATAAAACGGGCTAGGTCACATTCAAATGCTGTACCCAAACACCAGCATGTGTTTACAGCTTTTTACTATGGTAAGTGGACTTCAGAAGCTTCATTCTAATTTTTCCAAATGGACCCTCATTCGTAAGTCAGGGTATGATTAGCGTTCATGAAATTAGTACTGCTTCAGTCTTTGATGTTAGATAAAGTGCTCATCTAGCACTTTCAGTCTATCTCGAATAGTCTCCACCTGGAGTCTATATGGGGTTACATGCGCTGGTAGCATATTTAAGTATGACTGCAAATTCTCTATTTGTCCTGTTGCTCCTATTATTATTAGAACTGTGTGGTTGTCTTTCTTCCACATTTCTCTTGTTTCATCTTGCAAATCCTGATATTTTACGAATTTGTCAGTACTTAAGACACTATAATCACTGGATGTATCAATTTGAGTGATTAAAAAGAAGTTATGTACTCACGATAACGTTCCATCTGAGTAGGTAACTTCATTTGTCAGCAACCTGTGGGTTACGGATCCGATACGGATCTGAGCCGGCAGCAAACCAAGCTAAAGATCTGAGCTCCAAGCTCTACCCCCTTACCCATACTACCCTGCGACCTCCTTCCAATCCTCAGATCGCGTTTGCCACCTACACAAAAACTAACAACCTGAGAAAACCTGACTCAGAGACTAAACAAAACTCGAGCATCCAAACGTCAAAATTCAGCTAAATAACTATTCAGGTTAGGGGGAAAGAGGGAGGGACGGTTGCTGACAAATTAAGTTACCTACTCAGATGGAACGTTATGGTGAGTACATAACTTCATTATCTGAAGTAGTAAACTTAATTTGATCAGCAACCTGTGGGACAGAGTCCCAAGCTACCCGAAATCTTGAGTGGCCCTCAAGGAAGAATATTCCGGAGCACTGCAGAGCCAAAAGCAGCCCTTCCTCTAGACACCAAATCTAGCTTATAATGAGAAATAAAGGTGTGTGAGGACGCCCAGGTAGCCGCTGAACAAATGTCATCCAGGGAAACTCTAGACCGGAATGCAGCAGACGTTGCCATAGAACGCGTAGAATGAGCATGAACTCCCATTGGTTCTGGCAAGCCAGATTCTCTATATGCTAAGAGGATAAACTCGAAATCCACCTGGCAAGAGTCACTTTAGAAATCGGTTTCCCTAGAAAAGATTTTGCAAAGGAGACGAAAAGTTGGTCAGATCTGCGAAAGACAGCCGTCCTGTGTAAATAAAAACGTAACCTGTTTGTGAACATCCAGTAAATGAAGTTTATACTCCCCTTTGTTCTGGTAATTGGGGGAAAAAACTGCAAATTAATGGATTGATTATTGTTGGTCTCGGAAGCAACTTTGGGAAGAAAAGAGGGATTAGTCCTGAGAGATACCCTGTCCTTGTGAAATACAAGGTATGGAGGTTTGATAGAGCCTGAAGCTCCGACACTCTCCTGGCTGAGGTAATGGCTACCAAAAAGGCAGTCTTCCATGACAAGAACTTCAGATCCATGGAAGCTGTGAGTTCAAACGGAGGCGCGACTAACGCCTGAAGAACCAAGGTCAGGTCCCACGGTGGGGATGAATTTCTAATAGGAGGCCTCAAAAGAAAGGTACCTTTTAGAAAGGCCTTACCAATTCTGGTAGCAGCGAGAGAACCAAAGTTGTCCCCAATATGGAAATGGGAAATAGCCAGCTGAACCTTTACAGTAGATGAACTGGCCCCCTGCTGAAAAATATGAGACAAGAATTCTAGAATTGCTGGAATAGGAGCGGTAAAGGGATCCAAATTCTTATGTGAAGCCCAAATGGAAAAAAAGTTTCCATTTACTATTGTAAATCTTCCTGGTAGTGGGTTTATGTGCCGCCACCGGAATGGACTTGACTAGGGAAGAGATACCGGGAGTCCTGGCAATTAAGGGAACTGGATCAGCCAAGCTGAGAGCTTGAGCTCATCCAGGTTCGGAGGGGCCATTCCCGAGGGGGTGAGAGATCAGATCCGGAATGGGATCCAAGATCCAGAGAGGAGCTATGAGATGAGACCATAGGCAGGGGAACCAGACTTGACGAGGCCAGAATGGGGCTATGAGGGATAATCTTGCTCCCCAACTGACGAGCTTTCTGCAATAATTTTGTCATCAGCGGAAGTGGTGGATACGCATAAAGAAGACCGGGCAGCCAAGCATGGACTAGATCGTCTCTGGGGGCTTCCCCTAAAGGAGGAATTAGAGCTAAAAACTCACTGCACTTTGCGTTGGAAGGAGATGCGAAGAGATCTCAGCAAGGCTGGCCCCACTTGAGGAAGATCTGTTCCGCTACAGAGGAATTCAGAGACCACTCGTAAGGGGAGAGAATAGTTCTGCTCAATTTGTCCGCCAGAATGTTGGACCGACCCAGAATGTGTGTCGCTAACAGGAAGCGGTTGGTGGAGATTGCCCATTCCCAAACTCTCATGGCTTCTCAGCAAAGAGGGTAAGACCTGGTTCCCCCTGTTTGTTGATATACCAGACAACCAACATACTGTCTGACTGGATCGCAATAGTCCCCGGAGGAAGGAAGACATGAAGGGCCTGCAACGCTAAAAGGACCGCCCTCATCTCCAGTACATTTATATGCAGAATGGTCCCTGTCTGAGTCCACATGCCTTGGACAGTCCTGCCCGCACAATGCCCCCCCCCCCCCACACTAGGCGGGAGGTTTCTGTGGTCACTGTGGTCTGGGGTAGGGGCATAACAAAGGGTCGTCCTTCCCGAAGGGCTCGGGATTGGACCCACCACATGAGGGAGTTCCTGCAAACCCTGCTGAGGGGAATCGGCAAGTCTAGCGGATAGTGTAGAATGGACCACTGGACTTGCAAAGTCCACTGTAAACTCCTCATGTGTAGACGAGCGTAAGGGATCAAATTGATCGCTGCCGCCATGGATCCCAAAGCTCTCTGGACCAACTCTGCTGGTGGAGCAGCAGACTGAAGAAGAGCTAGTACATGTAGAGTCATGCTGTGAAGTCTGTCTGGCGTTAGGAAAGCCTTGACCTGAAGGGAATCTATCCTGGCCCCTATAAAGTGTATAACCTGAACAGGGTGGAGGAACAACTTCTTGACATTTACAGTGATCCCCAACTGGGATGATAAACAGAGGAAGAAGTCCCTGGCTAGAGAGAGTAGATGCCTGGTGGGGGCGGTGAGGAGCCAGTCGTCTAGGTACGGGAAAGACCTGTATGCCCTGGAGCCTCAGGTGGGCTGCCATGACCTTGGTGAACACCCTGGGGGCTGTGGTGAGACTGAATGGTAGGACCCTGAACTGGTAATGACTAGCCCCTAGCCAAAAGCAGAGAAACCTCCTGGACCGACTGCCCATGAGAATATGGTAGTACACATCCTTGAGGTCTATGGAGCCCATCCAAACCTCCTCCTGCAAGAGGGGCAGGATGGACTGGAGCGTGACCATCTGGAATTTCTCCTTGGCAACGAAAAGGTTCGTTGTTGACAGGTCAAGAATCGGCCTTAAGTCCCCCATATTTTTTGGCACCAGAAAGAATCTTGGAGTAGATGCCTGATCCGGACTGGTCTAGGGGCACATGCTGGATGGCTCTTTTTTCTAACAGCTTTTCTATTTCCAAAGCTACGGCCTCCCTTTCAGTGGGTGGAACATCTGGGAGGCGCCTTGAGTAAGGGGGCTTGTTTATGAAGGGGATTGAATAGCCTCTGGATATTATCTGAAGCACCCAGCGATCTGTCGTGATGGACTCCCATTGAGCCAGGTGCCTCAAAAAACGTCCCCGACTGTCTCCAGAGAGGAGCAGTCAGGCAACCCCTCAGGACTGCTGCGCGAGTCGGTCGGAAAAAGGTTCCCGTGACCCGAAGTTCTTCGGACCCCCTCTGCCTCTGGGCCGGCGTCCACCTTGTCCCCCTCTGCCTCTGGGGGAGAAGGAGTCCTGAGCGTTCTGGGCCTGCTGAGATTTCCAGAACCACATCTTCTTCTGCCCTCGCTGGTTCCTGGAGAAGGACCTTTGAGGGGTAGAGAAACGGATTCAGATGGCTGACATCATTTTCCCATCTTTCTTGATCTGGACCAGTGTCTCGTGGATGGTCTTCCCAAACAGGGTAGACCCGTCAAAGGGTGCATTCGCGAAGGACGCCTTGAAAGGTTCTGAAAAATCGCAAAGCCGAAGCCAGGCATGACGCCTTAAGGTGATACCAGACCCGCTAGCTCTAGAGACTCCTTCCGTGGCGTGGGAGAGTAGCCGCATAGACGTATTTGACACTGATTTGAGAGTGGCCATACAAGCCGAGAAAGTCCATTTATCCTCGGCCGACATGGACTCTGGGGGGAGACTCAGCGTACTCTTTAACCAGGTCCCGCTGCAGTCTGATTACATGGGCCAAGTAATTCAGCACCCTAATAGAGAAGGTAGCTGAAGCAAACATCCGCTTTCCAATATGGTCCATTGCCTGAGACTCCTTGTCAGGGGAGTGGACTGAAGAACTATCCTGAGCTAGTTCCTTTTTGGTGGCCACCGCCACCACCATGGCATCTACAGGGGAACCCTTGCTCCACGAAGCTTTGTCTGCAGGGGGGCTTAGAATCTTGTCAGGCCTCCTGGGGAGAGGCTCTACAGTGTCCGGTTCCTTCCACGCCCTGATGGTAAATCAGGTCGACCAGGGGGTTGGCCGGGGGGGGGGGCATCCACGAGGTAGATGGGCCTGTGTCGAATGCCTCCAGGAATACCCAGTCATCCGAGGAAGGTTTTTTGGCGCCCCCCCCCAGCTTTGGCGGAGCATTTCTATAATGTCTCTGAAGGAGACGTTGTCGGGGGGTGACTTGGGAGAACCTTCCCCTTCCTCCAAATTGGTATCCTCGGTGAGTGACTCAGAGGAGTCCAAGTGCCTCCTTTTGCACAGGTGTTTGTGAGGTATCTCCGAGGGGGGACTGTCCGAGGGGGGCTCACTAACGGATTCATGCTCCTCCAGGGGAACTGGCTGTGGCATCAAGACACAGTCTGTCCCTGGGACTGGATGATGGAGGACAAACCGAGCTGAGCGGGGGCAGATCCCGAGGAAAGAGTGAGGTGTCTCTATCCTCTACAGAGAACCCTCTCCATAACGTCAAATGCAGATGGGGAACCGGCCTCTCTAAGACAGGTGGCCGGCACCCACGGATCCGACAAAGGGATCAGTGTTGGAGCCGAAGTGCTCGGATCAGAGTGGACAGTGTGCTCAGACCGCAAAGGAGACGAAGACACACTCACCCCCCTCGGATCCGATGCCCAGCTCTTGGCACAGACAGCTCAGATCCAAAAAGGGATCCGATAAGCTCGAGGGCATGGCCGGCTTCGAGGTAGCAATAATCATCGGCAGACTCCCTGACTCTGAGGCTCCTCAGATCCGAAGACTCCAAAACCTGGTAGTGGATCGGAGAAGGAGCTATCGGGGCAAACAGTGGAGCTGAACTCCCCCGCCCGGAAGGGGGGGGGGAGGAGGCAGCAACACTCCCATATGCAGCTAAGTTTGCAGGAAGTGATGCATCATCCGGTCCATATCTGTCTCAGAGAGGCTACGAGTAGATCTGGAAGAGGCCGCCAAAGCCGGCTGCGAGGGCAGACGCAATGACCTCGAAGATGGTCGGGCCTCCTCCTCCGGCTCCGGAGAGAAGCGTGGGGAATGGAGCCGTGGGGAAGGAGGCTTGGTAATCTTTAATGGAGATGAGAGAACCTTAGCTGGAGAGGCCGAGGGGTCCAATTCGGCCTGCCATTTGTGGCTTCTCTTTCTTTCTTCTCTCTTTTCTGTCCTTTTTTGCCTCTCGCTCTCCCTGAGATGAGGTGGGAGGGTGAGTCCCAGACAGGGGAGGAGGGTCAGATGGTTGGACAACCACAGCCGCGGTTGCCGCTACAGAGGGAGAAGAGGAAGAAGAAGCCAATTCCGCGGGTAGAAGACCCACCAAAATCAGCTTGTTCTTCCTATCTCATAAGGCCCGGGGGTTAAATTCTGCACAAATCTGGCAGCCTGAGGAAAGGTGAGAAACCCTCAAGCAAAGAACGCACTGAGTGTGACCATCCACTGGCGACAGCTTATGGCCACACTCAGTACATTTAGAAAAAGTAGTTTTCTTTCAGCTATACCCTTCACACACACACACACACACACACACACACACACACACACACACACACACACACACACACACACACACACACACAATCTAAAGAGAAAAGAAGGGCCTACTAGGGGATAGAGATTACCAAGGATAAGAGGGGGATTGATTAGTTACGAATAGAACAACTTCTTTCGGCTTTTCCCGGTTAGGGGTTGCCACAGCAGATCACCTGTCTGCTCATGACTGGCAGTGGAGTTTTACAGTGTCAAGTTGCCAGCCCGGCGCCCAACCACAGAAGGTGCACACACACACACACACACACACACACACTCACACCTAGGGCCAATTTAGAGTGTCCAATCCACCTACTGCATGTCTTTGGGATGTGGGAGAAAACCAGAGTACCTAGAAGAAACCCACGCGACCACAGGGAGGACATGCAGACTCCGCACAGAAGGCACCCCAGCCAAGGATCGAACCGGAGAACCTCTTGCTGTGAGGCGACAATGCTAGCCACTGCACCACCGTGGCCACCCTAGTTACGAATAGAACTAATATGTAAAAAATATAGAAAATACTACACACAGCTAACCACTATACTACCCAAATATTTCAAGAAAAGTACAAGAATTAGTTACACTTGCCTGGAGCTCGAAAAATCCCGTGCTTGGCAAAGCCGCGGCAAACGAGATCTGGGGATTGGAAGGAGGTCGCAGGGTAGTATGGGTAAGGGGGTGGAGCTTGGAGCTCAGATCTTTAGCTTGGTATGCTGCCGGCTTGGATCCATAACCCACAGGTTGCTGATCAAATGTAGTTAACTACTTCAGATTGCGATTTTTATCTTTTTTCTTGGACTACTGTATCTGTTTTTTTTTGCATCTACTTTTTCAGTTTTTGGTAACTGACGATCCCATGTGATATGAACTTCATCACTGTCAATAATTCTTTGTGGTTCATGTTTCCAATATTTAGCAGCTACTACTTTATTGTAGTGTTTGCACAACCCCCAATGCAGCAGTCTTGCCACATTATTGTCTTTCAGTATACAGACCCTTAGCCACGAGTGTATCACACCCAGCAACCAGATCTGCAACGGTTTCCAGTTCTGTTTTACAGAACTTACATTTGTTAATTCTCTTAACTTTTTCAAGAGACTTTGTAAACCAACGTGCACATCACCCACTGTCTTGGGACACCATTATCCTTTCATCTTTTGTTTTAAATTCACTTCTTAACCACTTCTGTGTCAAATCTTCATCAATGTGATTGTTCTATGAGCTTTCTATACCTGCCACATGTGTACTTCCCAATTGCCTTTCTTTGATATTCTTGACTATAGAGTTTAAAACAATCCATAAAAAGAAAATGAAATGTCTCTGAACAAAGCTGTTTTCTGGAAGTTAAGCTGTAACCATTGCCTAATATATGACGTAAACAGCTTAATGGGTTAATGGCAAGATAAAACAGCAACGTCAAAAAAGAATCACTTTGGAATATTTCTGGGATAATAACTTGCCATTTGTCATGGATTCATTGTCATTACAATGTTACTGATCAATGTAGGATTTATCTTATAATATATGTATGCATTGCATTAGCCACGAATGTGGAATGTTGTAGAGTGAGGAAGCCATCCAGGGTTTCTAAAGGCAATGTGGTGTCAGATGCTTATTGATTGTACAATGTAACCTGTGACACTGGCCCTACTATGTCTACAACTTGTACTATGATGAACAGCCCTCTGAGGCTGCCTACCCCGGCATGCTACAGAGAAGTTCACAAGGATTACCATGTCATACAGAGGTTTTTCACACCAGCATAATGTGACTTATCACAAGTGCACACCATAAACAAATGCGACATTGTGTGCAGTACATGGCAGTGTAGGGATACAAAATGGAAACTGCATCTCTGACCAGAATGTACCTCTAATCTACATAACTGACTAATATGGCTATTCTAAACTTGTTTAAATGCAGTTTCACTGAGTGGCTTTTGATACTATTTTTTTAATTGCAAATTACTGAAAACCAATATATTTCTAATGCTTACAGAATTCACACTGCTCGTAATGACTGTGCACTAACCGTGCATTTTTCCCCATTGTTGTGTGACTGTAGAGTTGGGGGCAAAAAGGCTCGAGTCCCTGCAGGACATTGATTCAAACCAACATATGTGAAGTGATTACTACCTTAAGGCAAGAGCACATGTGACTGGATTAACTACATATGAATGCCACCTGCTGTGCTCCTCCTTTTCTCTATTGTTTACTATATTAGTGTAGTGTCCAAAATGTCTTTCAGGGTGAGTTTATATGCCCAGTTAACAAAATAAGTTAAAATAAATAAGCAAATAAATGCATAACTAAGCATGTAAATCTTTGCCAAGACTGCCACATCCATTTACAATATCATCAATGTTTACCAATCTGAAGCTTTTAATTTGGAAAAGATCTGCAGTCAACAAGCATGGCAGAGAAGTAGCAAATCCCAACAAAACTCTGAAGTTACAAAGCTGGTTTAAAACACTGTTTAATGCACACAATTCTTTTAAGGAAAGTTGAAGGGAATGTCTAAAATATATTAAAACATAGGTTAAAATGCCACAAATAAACATGCATTACTTTATATCTGTCACTGTCAGAAGACTACAAAAGAGCCACATATGGAAATGCACCAGCTGGCATACTAGTGGTCTTTTACTTTTTCTGTAATATACACCACTGGTTTTTACACCACTCAGAAGAGAAGCAGCATCTGGGATAAAATGGGTAATAAGCAAAAGATACCACCTAAAAAAGCAACTTGTGGCACAGAAGCACAACAAAACAGATGCTAACATTTACATAATGTTGTTGTGTCTTTCGGCTTTTCCCGGTTAGGGGTCGCCACAGCGGAACTCCGGTCCGCTAATGATTGGTAGTTGATTTTTACGTGCCGGGTTACCAGCCCTGATGCACAACCTTCAACGAAGGTACGGCCATTCACGCATGTCTCCACGCAGAAGATGCTCTAGCTGAGAATCGAACCAGATAGCGTCTTACTGTGAGGCGAATATGAAATAAAAATGCTGAACTCAATGAGGAGGACTGTGGTCTAGACTACAAGTCATGCTGCTTGCTCTGTTAACCAGTTATGGTGCACTGATTCACTTGCTGAACTGACAAATGGAGGATTCAGGAATAAATTCTGATGTCTTTTAGATGTTCACTGTGTCTGGAAAAATTAAATGAGGCACAGTAGCACTGAGTATCTTTCATTTGAAAAGCTCATGAGTATGGGGGCTCAAAAGATGACACTTGAGAATACCACAGCTAATAAAGCCACACACAACAAACTGGTACTATACACGCACGTACAGATAGAGAATGCACTTGTGCTCTGTCATGCGTAGCATTTACCAGGAGTAAGGTATACAGCACTACAGTCTGAGTGCTCTGCAAAATCAATGCCAGACAAGGCATTCGAGGGTGGTATCTAGAACTAAAGAAGGCATTTAGCAAATTAGTCTGTATGCCTCACTTATCGATGGCACAGGTGAGAACACAGTCCTCTAGACGGCACACAGCATAACATATCAATGGCATGGAGCATACAGCTTTCAGAAACGGTTACACTATACTATGGGACAAAGCACTGCATGATGTTTCATATACAAGTCATACCTAGGGTAATTTGAAGCATACTGTAGAATACAGTTTTGGGGTACACAGCATGGCATCAGTGTTAACCCTCATTACGTGGTGTTATATGCTATGGGTGGGTACCAATGCAGTGCTATATATACTGGACTGCAGTGACTACTTGTATGCCACAGAGCCTCACATCTGGAAGAAGAGCTGCACTGTGTGGCACTTTGGAGGTGACACTATACTATGGGACAGAGCAATGCATGCTGTTTCATATATGAATCGTGCAAAAGGAGCTCTGTGGCGTACTGCAGAATACTGTTTTTGGGGTGCATAGCATGGCGTCAACGCTAACATTCATTATATGGAGCTATATACTGAGGGTGGATACCAAGAGAGTGCTATGCATACTGCTCACTAGAGTGATTGCTTGCATGTCACAAAGCCTTACATCTGAAAGCACAGCTGCACTGCATAGCATTCTGAGGGCTACAGTTCATGGTTTGGAGTATTGCTGCCAAACTAGTACACAGAAATGAACAGTACAGAAACTTACAGAACTACTACTTACATTTATTACAGATTTCTGAGGACATGCGCCACTATGCATCTCCTTTTGGATTTATATTCTATGGCTCATTAATGGGTTGCACTGCTGTCATTAAGCCTAATGGAGCGCATCAGAATGGCTATGCTGTTGCTGTGCTAAAAACAGCTGTGGCAAACCTACAAGGGTGACAAGACAGAAATCATACATACATTGCTTGTGTCTCTCTCTCGAGGGGATGTCTGCATAGCACTACATAATCAGAGATGCTAAGATACTGCTGTGTCTTAGCTGCATTGACAGCTGTATTCTGATATGTTGGAAACCAGATCTAATCCATTTGACATTTGTACACACAGACTACCAGCTTTCTGAAAAGTGTACAGTAATACATAGCTTACACGTCCATACCACACAGCTGCCTCTGAACCGAGTGGCTTTTTCACAACCATTTTCCATGCAGTGAAACTATACAGTGTGAACTACAACTTCAAAAACCTACCAAAAAAACCTCAATTCGAAAATAAGCTCTATCCCAGAATTGCATTTTTAATAAGCAATTTTCTGTAAACAGTGTCTCAGTAAATTATACAAAAGACCACTCACTTTTCTTTTCTTTCAGTTCCCTCTGGCTCCAGTATCATTACATCTTCTTCTTCACTGTCTGACAGACTTATAACCTCAAGAACTACAAAAAGGAAGAGCAAAAACAAAACAAAATGAAGTCTAGCTTATTGAATGCACTTTTCTCTTAAATGAGTTGCAAAATAGAGGCAAACTAGACCCAAGGCTCTCTGTCATACAATGTTCTTTCAGATACATATACATACCCATTTAGTGAAAGCTTAGAAATGATACCCTCTAACATTTCTAGTTCATGTGAATACAAATCAACAAGTTTCTTATAGAAATTGGCTTATGTTTTATTTAATGTTTTTGCAGAACAAGAATGTCTAAATTGGGCAGAACCCATTTTTAGTGGAAGACTAGAAAGAAAAGCCTCACCAGTACATACAAAAGGGACAATATAAGATCCAAATTTCCACATGAACAAGGAAATATAATTACTATGGGATTTAAAAATAAAGAGTACAATAACTACTTGCCAGTATCAAAAGGTCCAGAGAAAAGGATAACATAGGTAGCAGGAGTGTAACATGGCAGTTGTTAAAAGAAGCTACAGAAGTAAGACTGGTTCAGCTGCAAATGATATCAGTTACAGTCAAGTAGCAGATAGTTTACCATTTACAAACTGGCAGCGTGGTGACACCACCATATAAATACAATGTAAAATGTGTACAACTAACTAGTGAGCAAGCAATTTATGCTGTAAAAAGTAATATACACATACTCACCCCCATTATCCTATTCAGAGTTACAGGGAACTGCAGCCTATTCTGGCACTTAATAGGCACGAGGCAGAGTAATACCAGACAGGTAGCAGAGCATCCCTCGTGTATGCGTATATGTATGTGTGCGCGTCTGTGTATATACATGCACACAGTCACACACACACACACACATATATATATATATATATATATATATATATATACACACACACACACACACACAGTCTTTGTGAGATGGGAAAAGCCAAAGCAACAGGAACAAAACAAAAAGGGATAACATGCACAAATGTCTGAGCGCACATTTGGTGATGGTAACCCTATTTTATATCCGACAGATAGTCTAGTGGCAAGATAAAGTACAGTTTTGTACCTACCATAAATGTAGATGTCCGATAGGTATGCATCTGCAGTCCTTACATATGGGTTGTCCTGCCTCAGGCAGCCCTTCGGTCGGCCGGATTCCAAAGTCTGGGTCCGGCGTCGGCTGATGTCGCCCTTTCCCGACGCCAGAGCCTGGGGTATAAAAGAGTCAGCCGACGCCATCTTCCTCAGTTTTTCTTGCCCCAGATGCCAGGTGCCCTCTAAGGAAGGCTAAATTTGGAGAAATGCAAAATATTCCAAACATGCACAGTAATAAAAAACAAATACACCATAATAGATAACCCCAGCTAGCTATAAGAGGGATAAGTACCCAAGAAATACCACAGAGGGGAAGAAGGGAGGGAAGACCTGACTGCAGATGCATACGTATCGGACATCTACATTTATGGTAGGTACAAAACTGTACTATGTCCTTTAAGGATGCATCTGCAGTCCTTGCATATGGGTAGAATACCATAGCCAAGCTGGGGGTGGTAGGATCTAAGAAAATGATGGTGTAGCTAAAATGCCCTGCAGGACTGCCGTAGCAAAGCCTGCTCTGGATCTGGAATACAAGGGCAAATTGTAATGCTTGGAAAATGTATGCATGGAGCTCCATGTAGCAGCTTCTAAAATGTCCTTGGTAGCCACCCCTCTTAAAAAGGCTGTGGAGGTGGCTGTGGCCCTGGAGGAATGAGGCCTGATGTTAGCTGGCACAGTTTTTCCATGATAAGAGTAGCAGAATCGAATGCAATTTCCTATCCATTTTGAAATTGTCTGTTTGGAAATTGCTTTGCCTTGGATGCCTGCAGCATATGCTACCAACAGCTGGTCAGTTTTTCTGAAAGTCTTAGTTCTGTCCAAGTAGTAGTGTAACTGTCTGTGAATGTCCAGGGTATGCAGGAGTTTTTCTCCCTTGTTTTGCGGATCTGGAAAGAAGATAGGCAGGTGAATAGCTTGGTTCAATGTGACCCTGGATACCACCTTTGGCATGAATGAAGGATTGGTTCTCAAGGAGACTGTCCTGATGAAAAATAAGAAATAGTTGTACTGCCATGAGTGCCTGCAATTCAGATACTCTTCTTGCTGAGGTTATGGCCAGAAGGAAGGCAGTCTTCCAAGACAGGAACTGTAAAACTGAAGATGCTGCTGGTTCAAAGGGAGGTAGAGTCAACTTTTCCAACATGAAGTTAAGGTCCCATGTAGGCACTGGTGGTTTTCTTGGAGGATTGATGTTTTTAATTCCTCTTAGAAACTGCCTTAGGAGAGGATGAGAGAAGACAGGTGGATCAGTATTGTATTCTGCTGAAATTGCTGAAGCATGAATTTTTATGGAAGAGTAAGAAAGGCCATTGTGAAGCATTTCTGCCAAGTATTCCAGGATATGTGCCATGCTCATCACTGTGGCATCTAGGCCCTTTGCGGTGCTCCAAGTGAGGAATCTTTTCCATTTTGCTGAATATGCCTTTCTCGTGGAAGGTCTGCGAGCTTCCATGATGATATCCTTCACTCTCTTGGATAGCTTTTCCTGGTGAGGAGTCAAGGTATTCTCCAGGCTGTCAGCTGCAGGGTTTTCAGGCTGGAGTGCAGAGGTTTGTAATTGTGCTGTCAGAAGGAGTGACCATTGTGGTAGAGGCCACGGTTTTGTGTGTGACAGGCATCATAACAGTGGGTACCAGTGCTGCCTTGGCCAGTCCGGGGCTATTAGAATCACTTTTGGCTGCTCTGTCCTGATTTTCAGTAAGACCCTGGTCATTAGTGGAAGAGGTGGAAATGCATACACTGTTAGAGTATTCCAGCTGAAAGAGAGGGCGTCCACTTTCCATGCTTGTGGGTGGTATGTCCTTGAACAGAATTTCTTCAGCTGATGATTGTGGTGGGAGGCAAAAAGATCTATGTCCGGCCTTCCCCAAAATTGTGTTATCTGAAGGAAGATGTTTGGGTGTAGCATCCATTCGTGTGGATCCATGGTATTTCTGCTTAGGCTGTCCGCCAGTATATTGTCTTTTCCTGGCACAAACTGGGATTGCAGCTCTATATTGAGTTTTAGGGAAAGTTCCCAAAGATTCATTGCTAGTCTGCAAAGAGGGTAGGAATGGGTACCTCCTTGCTTGTTTATGTACCACATAATTGTGGTATTGTCTGTCCTTATTAGCAGGTGGCCTTGATGTAGAAAGTGCTTGAAGGCCTCGATTGCATGCATCACTGCCAGCATTTCCTTTTGATTTATGTGCATGCGCAATTCTTTCTGAGACCATAGTCCTTGGATGTATCTGTCCTCCATGTGTGCTCCCCATCTATGGTCTGAAGCGTCCGAGGTAATAGTTTGGCTGGTGACTGGTTTTCTGAAAGACAGACCCCTGTTTGACTGGCTTGCTTGGGCCCACCACAGGAATTCCTTTTGAAGGCATGGAATGAGTGGTATCAAAGTTTCTAGGCTGTGATTGTGCTGAGACCATAAACTCCTTAGGTACCATTGTAGTTTTCTCATATGCAGCCTTGCTTGTGGAATCAGAAGAATGCACGATGCCATGTAACACAGGGCCTGCAGGATTTTCCTTGCAGTCATCTGAGTTTGTTTTGTCAGATTTTTGAAGTAATCCGGTAGTTGTCTTTGTTTTTCTTCTGTGAGAAAAGCCATTTGGGTGGTTGTATCTAGTTCCGTACCCAGAAAAGTTATTCTTTGGGATGGCACAAGTCTTGACTTGTGAATGTTGACTGTGTATCCCAAGGCCTGCAGAAGGCGGATGGCATAATTCAAATGTTTTTCCAAAGTTTGTTGGCTGTCCGCTTGTATAAGGCAGTCATCCAGATACGGGTATATTTGAATCCCCTGAAGTCTGCAGTGTGCAATTACTGATGCCAGGCATTTCGTGAATACTCTGGGCGCAGTAGATAAGCCAAAGGGCAATGCTGAGAATTGATACTGCTCTGAACCTGCAAGAAATCTGAGGTGTCTTCTGCAACTTTGTCTGATAGGGACATGCAGGTATGCCTCCTTGAGGTCTAGAGTTACCAGCCAAGACCCCTTGCCCAGCATGGGAAGGAGTTGCTGTAGGGTCAGCATTTTGAATTTTGGCACAATGAGATAAGTATTGAGTGTGGACAAATCGAGAATAGGGCTCCATTGTTTTTCTTTTCTTGGGACAAGGAATAGTCTGGAGTAAAATCCTTGGCCTTGTTCTGCGAGAGGAACCTTTTTTATAGCTTTCATTTGCAATAGGTTGGCAATTTGTTTTAAAGCCTCTGCCCTTTGATTTGGTGGTAGGTTTGGCATTCCTTTTCTTTTTGGTAATGTATGGAAATGGAACCTGTATCCTTTTTCTATTATTTGCAGTGTCCATTTGTCCCTTGTAATACTGTGCCAATTTCTTGAGAATATAGACAATTTTCCGCCCAAAGGTGCTTCTAATTGAGCCCTGGTTGGCGGGATCAAGGTGAAGTCATTGAGTCTGTCCTTGTGCAGCAGTTGTTGGTCCTGCACTACCTCACTGGTTAGGAGGCTGCCATTGACGTTCTCTGTAGGAGCCTCTAGCTTGCCCTCTACCTTTGGCACACCTGTTCTTGCCTCTTTGATATCTCTCTTCCGGAAAGGACCAATTCTTAGAAGGCCAATTTCTGCTGAATCTTGGTGGTTGTACCTGGAGGAAATCTTTGACTGTTTGTACAGATTTAGCCTTTTCCTCAAATTTCTTTAAGACCTCCTGAGCAGTGGAGCCAAATAACTTTTGCTTTTCTAGTGGAGCATCCAGAAGCTTAGCCTTAACATGATCTGGCAGAGATTGTTCCTTCAGCCACGCATGTCTACGTATGACTGCACCTGTCATTGCTGACCTACATGAAGCTTCCAATGCATCATAACCACACTGCAAGAAATGGTTGCTAACCTGTTGTGAATTATGTACCAGATCCTGAAGTGACTTATGGTCTAGGGGTTCAGGAGAAGACAGCTTTTTCTGCAATTCATCCAACAAATACTCTTGGTACTGTATCATATGAAATTGACAATTTAAAGCCCTCATAGACAGAGTGGAAGTAGTATACACTTTTTTACCCCATCTCTCTAAAGCCCTGGACTCCCTTTCGGAGGGGAGTGGATTTTTAGTAGTGGCAACTGCAACTCCTTTAGGACCCTGGGAAATAGTTTCTGGGTCAGCAGAGTGGGCCTTGTAAAGGAAATGATGCGAGTCCGGGACCCTGTAGTACCTATCGGGTTTAACAGGAGCCAGAGGAAGGGTGTCGGGGGTAGTGCTAGACTCAGAATACACATCATCAATGACACTTAAAACAGGAGGAATAGCCAAAGGTCTATGCTGAGGTAAATGAAGAAAAGTCCTTAATCTCTTCCTGGAATTGGAGAATTCCTGGCCCTGCCATTGGAAATGCTCTCTCATGGAGTGAAGGGTCTCCCCAAAGGACAGCTCTTCAGGAGGGGAGGCAGAGGGAATGGATTCCTCTGCATCAGAATCCTCGTAGGCCGTGAAGGCCTCCTCCTGGTAATCTGATAGAGCAGAGCCATCAGAGGCCTCATCAGAGGACTGAGGATCAGCGGACTCAGCCCTGGGCCTTTTGTCTAGAGGGGGTTGAGAGCCCCTGTCCGGATGAGGCTGGGGATCCCCTGATTAAGGAAATAAGATCCTCAGCCAAACTTAGTTTCTGTGAACCTGTAGTGGAGCCCTGAGAAATAGTCTTGGGTGGCAGAGTTTTTTGTTGCTTAGCAGCTTTAGCCCTAGTAAATGCTTTAATGGACATGGATGCAGGGGGCCTGGCTGCTCCACGTGCTGGGGTAGTCTTGTCTAAGGGAATGGTGTCGGTAGTTTCCTGAACACCGCTTTCCGAGGGTAAATCCATAACAGACTCAGAAGAAGCCCCCGGGGCAGAGGCTGTCGGTTGTACCGTTTCCACGGTCGGAAGTACCAAGGACTCGGTTTCAGCAGAGACAGAGACACTCGCGGTAGGCCTAGGCGCGGTTTCAGCTGAAACCACGGTCCGCGTGTGTCGGTCCTTGTCCTTCTGTTTTTTGGTTAAGTGAGAAGTCGGAGTCTCCGACGGCATTTTATAAGAGAAACTAGCCCCAAAAAATTCCTCTGCAAACTCCGACTGACGCCTAAGAGTGCGCCGATTAAAGGAGGCACAGGCAGTACAGGCCGAGACGTCATGGTCTGGGCCTAGGCAAGGGAGGCAGTAGGAATGGAAATCCTTATGAGGTATTTGTTTCCCACAAGTCAAGCAATTATTAACTTTAAGCGTTTGATCTGACATCTGCTGAGGCAAGAAAGAGTCCCCAACGGGGTACTTAGCTTTTTGAAGTCTTCGGTAGCTGAATTTACAGGAGCTGGCCGACCGGCACTTGCGAACTGCTTCTGCTTCGGGCACCACGCGGCAAGAAAGACTGGGGAAGATGGCGTCGGCTGACTCTTTTATACCCCAGGCGCTCTGACGTCGGGGAAAGGGCAACATCAGCCGACGCCGGACCCAGACTTTGGAATCCGGCCGACCGAAGGGCTGCCTGAGGCAGGACAACCCATATGTAAGGACTGCAGATGCATCCTTGAAGGACATCAGAGGAATGGTCATATATGCTGTGGCTTAATGCTCATATGTTGCAGTCTGTTCACAAAGACAAAGCAGCTCGATGAATCAAATCCAGAAGCTGTGCAGCAAGTGCTCTCCTTACTTGGTTAACTTCCTACTGAGCTGGTAAGATGAAGAACACTTCACTGCAACAACAAATACAAAGTGACAAAGACAGCACACAGAACAAGAAATTCAACTGAAAATACTTCATATAGGAAAAAATAAAATACTATATACATCAGCAAAAAAACATGCCATAATCTAAGCCTCATCTAAGCACAATGGAAACCATAAAAAGTAAGTTTTGGTTAAATGGGAGACCAGTAATCCAAGGTAGCTAAAAAGAAGAATTAAAATATCAACAAAACTAAATGACTATATATATTAAGTTTGTCTGCAGACATCGTATGGTAATCAGTGTCATTACTTGGCTATTATGTAACAGCACTAAGAAAATAACTTAGTGATGTACTGCTCATCTTCAAAAAGCATGTAACTAATGGATTGTGAACTTACACACTTATACCGTGTATTTTGTAGTCAGCGCTGAAAACAAACACGCCAAACAATCTATACTAGTTGGCTCTTTCCCCTGGCATAAGAAATATAAAGGCATATGGCTGCTTCTAAGGAAGCAAAGGAGACGGACCCTTCTTCCCTCTGTGAAAAACTTGCCACTTGTAACAGAAACATAAGGGAACAAACCAATACACTCCAGTTTGCAGTCCAATAGTGCAGGTAAGTTGACCTAATTGCAGGCCATCTATAACTCATTAGTGCACATGCCCAGATATGGGAGAGCTAAGCCCTCTCCCACCTGGAAAGAACAGCCGGGTCCTCAGAAAAATGATGAAATCTTTCAGATTCAACATGGAATGACTTCCCCACAATGCCCAGAAGGCCACCCTTTCCCCCTGTCTGATTACTGGAAATTGTTTTCAGATTTTCTTCAGTGGATTCCTTAATCTGAATTAAAAAAGAGATAACATGTCTGAAGGGAATGCTGGGTCCCATATATACAAGGAAAGCTACATAACCTAGACTGTACTTTTCATCCTTTTCACAAAGGGCTGCAACTTCTTTGCTCCTTACAAATAAATTTGGAGCCAAAGGTGTTTCATGGCAGCAGCTGCAGTTTTACAATTCATAACCTGTTGAGCCTTTGTTTTCAAAATGATCAAGAATTCCATAAATCCTTCCATCTTTTGATTCTACAATAAATTTGTGAGGGACAGATGCTCTATGCCAACATCACATTCTTTAGCCGAACTCCTCCAAAGTAAGAACATAAAAAACTAAAAACATCCCTTGAGCACATCCCACTTGAACTACAAACTGGTAGAATATATACACTGCATCCCCCTGAAACTCTCCAAACTGTGCCTTGACCCATTCCTAAAAATCTTTTGATTTAGTGAAAAGCACCCCACCACCATAAGGGATAAAAATCCTGAGCAATCAGGACATAGATTGGTGCAGACTAGAATAATGAATGTAAGCCACCTCCTTCAGCCAGGGAAAGCCAGCATTTAATAACCTGAAAAGTACAGTTTTGTACCTACCATAAATGTAGATGTTTGAGTGCTAATACAGCTGCAGTCATAACAGATGGGTTCTCCTGCCGTCAGGCAGGTCCTCGGTCGGCCGAATTCCAAAGTCTAGGTCCAGCGTCGGTTGGCGTTGCTTTCTTTCCTGACGTCAGTGCGACAGGGGTACATAAGACACAGCCGACGCCATTTTCTTCAGTCTTTCTTGCCCCAGATGTCAGGTGCCCCCTATATATATATATATATATATATATATATATATATATATATATATATATATATATAAATATAAATATATATATAAAATCATGCAATGCAATATAATCAAAAATCAGTAGTTGCAAGCAAATACACCATAGAAGGATAACCCAAAATCAGGTTGTAAGATGAGGAGTTAGCCACTAGGTCTGTACCCAGAGGGGAAGGAGGGAGGGAAACCTGGACTGCAGCTGTATTAGCACTCGAACATCTACATTTATGGTAGGTACAAAACTGTACTATGTTCATCGTGCATACAGCTGCAGTCATAACAGATGGGTAGAATCCCAAAGCTACGCACAGGGTGGTAGGCACTAGTGGAACTGGGAGGAGCCAGAATACCCTGCAACACAGCAGTGGCAAAGCCTGCTCTAGTTTTGGAGTATAAAGGTAGGTGGTAGTGTTTAGTGAAGGTATGCACAGAACTCCAAGTGGCTGCCTCCAAAATATCTTTGGTAGGGACTCCTCTGAGGAAGGCTGCAGAGGTAGCTGTGGCCCTTGTGGAGTGGGATCTGATGCCTGCAGGTACAGATTTACCATGAAAGGAGTAACAAAACCGTATGCAGTGGCCTATCCATTTTGAAATTGTCTGTTTGGAAATTGGCTTCCCTTGAGCTCCTACAGCATAGGACACAAAGAGCTGTTCTGATTTCCTGAAAGGCTTTGTTCTGTCCAAATAGTAACATAGCTGTCTATGGAAGTCTAAGGAATGTAGCAGCCTTTCCCCTTTGTTTTGAGGATAGGGGTAAAAAAGTGTATGGCCTGATTTAAAGCTACCCTGGATACTACCTTAGGCATAAATGACGGGTTGGTTCATAGGGAAACCCTGTCCTGATGGAAGATGAGAAAGGGCTGCACAGCCATGAGGGCTTGTAGTTCCGAGACCCTACGAGCTGAGGTAATGGCCAGAAGGAAAGCTGTTTTCCAGGACAAATACTGCAAATCTGTTGAGGCAGCTGGTTCAAAGGGAGGCAATGTTAATTTTTCTAGAATGTAATTAAGATCCCAGGCTGGTATTGGTTGTTTCCTTGGAGGTCTTATATTCTTAGCCCCTCTGAGGAACTGCCTTAAGAGTGGGTGAGAGAATAAGGGTGGATCAGTGTTGTATTCTGCAGAAATGGCTGAGGCATGGATTTTGATGGAGGAAAATGAAAGTCCACTGTTCAACAGCTCAGCTAGATACTGTAATATCTGAGGCAAATTCAGTTTTCTAGGATCCTGGCCCTTTTTCTCATTCCAAGCACAAAACCGTTTCCATTTTTGCGGAGTAAGCTTTTCTAGTAGATGGCCTTCTGGCCTCCAAAATGACATCCTGCACCTCCTTGGAGAGTAGGGTCTGTTGTGGTGTTAAGGAATTTTCCATGCAGCCAGATTGAGTGTTTTCAGCTGACTGTGAAGAGTTTTGTAGCTGTGCTGAGTCAGGAGAAGAGGCATTAGAGGTAGGGTCCAGGGAGGAGAATGTGTTAGGCTCCTCAGGAGTGGGTACCAGTGTTGTCTTGGCCAGTCTGGAGCAATCAGTATCATCTTCGGTCTGTCTGCTCTTGCTTTCAAGAGCACCTTGGGCAGTAGAGGCAAAGGTGGGAAGGCGTAAACTGTCCGTGCTGCCCAACTGAAAGAAAGGGCGTCCACCCTCGAGGCCTTTGGAAAAGTCCTTGAGCAGAATTTTGTCAATTGATGATTCCTGTGGGAGGCAAAGAGATCTATGTCTGGCCTTCCCCACGCTTGGATTATCTTTGTAAACACTTGAGGATGCAACTTCCATTCGTGCGGGTCTGTCATATTTCTGCTTAGATTGTCTGCCAGCGTGTTTTCCAAACCTGGCAGGTACTGTGCTTGAAGTTCGATTTGCCATTCCAGAGCCATGTTCCAAAGTGACATGGCCAGCCTGCACAGGGGGTATGAATGTGTTCCTCCTTGTTTGTTTATGTACCACATTACTGTGGTGTTGTCTGTTCTTATCAATAATTGCCCGGGATGCAGGAGGTCCTTGAAAGCTGTAAATGCATTTATCACTGCTAGCATTTCCTTTTGATTGATGTGAAGGTGCTTTTCCTTTTGGGACCATTTGCCCTGAATGCACCTGTCTGTCATGTGTGCCCCCCAGGCGTAGTCTGAGGCGTCTGTTGTGATGACTTGATTTGCTTGAGGCTTGCAGAATGGTAGACCTGTGTTTGGCATGCTTGGGCCCACCATAAAAATTCCTTTTGCAAACATGGAATTAGTGATATTATTGTTTCCAAACTGTGGCTGTGTTGAGACCATAGGTTTTTTAGGTACCATTGAAGTTTCCTCATATGCAACTTTGCACATGGGATTAGAAGAATGCAAGATGCCATGAAGCCCAGAGCCTGCAGGATTTTCCTTGCAGTTAGCCTGGTACAATTTGCTAGCATCTTGAAGTACTGAGTTAGTTGCCCCTGTTTTTCTGGCGTAAGATAGGCCATCTGGGTGTCCAAGTTGGCACCCAGGAAAAATATTTTCTGAGACGGTGTTAGCCTGGATTTCTCTTTGTTGACTGTGTATCCCAGAGAATTCAATAACCGTGTTACATAAGCCAGATGTTCCAGAAGTATGTGTTTGCTGTCCGCTTGGATTAGGCAATCGTCCAAATACGGGTAAATTTGTATCCCTTGAAGTCTGCAGTAGGCAATTACTGATGCCAGGCATTTCGTGAATACTCTGGGCGCAGTAGATAAGCCAAAGGGTAATGCAGAGAATTGATAGTGGATTGAACCTGCAAGAAATCTGAGGTATCTTCTGCAGCTTTGTCTGATTGGGACATGCAGGTATGCCTCCTTGAGGTCCAATGTTACCAGCCAAGACTCCTTGCCCAGCATGGGAAGAAGCTGCTGTAAGGTGAGCATCCTGAATTTTGGTACGAGTAGAAATGTGTTTAAGATGGACAAGTCCAAAATGGGTCTCCAATCGGTTCCCTTCCTTGGTACCAGGAATAGTCTGGAATAAAAACCTTGACCTTGTTCGTGAGTAGGTACCTCTTGAATAGCTTTCATGTCCATGAGCTTTGAAATTTGTATTTGAGCCTCTGCCCTTTGATTGTGTGGCAGGTTCGGCATGCCTCTCATTTTTGGAAGAGTGTGAAAATGAAATCTGTAGCCTCTGTTTATAATGTCCAGGATCCATTTGCCTTTTGTGACAATATGCCAATTTTTTGAAAATAATGCCAGCTTTCCTCCCAAGGGTGCTGCCACCTGAGCCTTGCTTGGCATGCAAAGGGGAAAGTCATTGGGTTTGTTTCCTGTATTGTTATGCACTGTCTTCGCCACCTCTTGGTGCTGGAGATTGCCATTGTCTGCCTCTATATGATCCTTGAGATTGTCCTCTGCCCCTTGTGCGCCTGTATCTACCTCTTTGGGGCTTGTCCGTGGCTGGAAAGGACCAGTTTTTTGAAGGCCAATTTTTGCTAAAACATGGTGGTTTTTACCTGTAGAAAAGCTTTGACAGTTTGCATAGATTTAGCTTTTTCTTCCATTTTCCGTAGTATCTCCTCAGCATTAGTACCAAATAATACATCCTTTTGTAAAGGAGCATCTAGTAGTTTAGCTTTAACATGATCAGGCAAGGTTTGTTCCCTAAGCCAGGCATGTCTACAAATGACTGATCCTGTAACAGCAGCTCTACTTGAGGCCTCTAGAGCATCATAGCCACATTGTAAGGTGTGTTTACCCACTTGTTCTGCACTATGCATCATATCCTGCAACTCCTTCAAATCTGGTTGTTCAGGTTGTGACATTTTATTCCTTAATTGTGATAACAGAAACTGCTGATATTTAAGCATATGGAACTGACAATTTAAGGCCCTCATGGCTAGGGTGGCCGAGGTATATGCCTTTTTTCCCCACCTTTCTAAGGATCTAGACTCTCTCGGAAGGTAATGGATTCTTAGCAGTAGAGGCCTTCATTCCCTTGGGGCCTTGAGAAATGGTTTCAGGGTCAGCATTATGGCTTTTGTAAAGAAATTGGTGTGAGTTAGGAACTCTGTAGTACCTATCAGGCTTGACTGGGGCAGGAGGCAGGGAATCCGGATTAAGGCAAGCCTCCGAGTAAACATCATCAAGTATGTCCAAGACAGGAGGTATCGCCAGAGGTCTGTGCTGAGGTAGCAAAAGAAATTCCCTAAGCCTTTTCTTGGAATCTGAAAATCTTGGCCTTCCCAATGGAAGTGTTCCCTCAAGGTATGCAAGGTTTCCCCGAAAGAAAAATCCTCTGGGGGGGATACAGAAGGAATAGACTGCTCTGCATCAGAATCTTCAAAAGGGGAGTACGAGTGTTCCTCTTCATCAGAATGTTCTGAAATAATGGAGCCCTGGTCAGAAGAGGGAGAATCTTCCTCCACTCTGGGTCTCTTGTCCGGAGGGGGTTGGGAATCCCTGATAAGAGTAATTAAATCCTCAGCCATTTTGAGCATCTGCTTTTTAGGCATGGGACCTGGAGATGGGCCCTGTGCAACAGGCCTCTTGGAATGCATGGCTGATTTAGACTTAGTAAAGGCCTTTATGGAAAAGGAAGATGAAGGTCTGAAGACACCATGGGTGGAAGTGGACCTGTCCACATTAAGAGGCTCAACACTCACAGTGGCTTCGGTAGCTGTAGTCAGGGTATGGGCTGAGGAACTTGCGGTCTCGGTTACAGAAGACACCGCCAGAGAAGTGTCGTCGGTAGTCAGGGGCTGCGTAGGCGCCTCGCTGAGAACTGGACCACGTGTAGCCGGTTTTGGCATGGTGTCGGTGGAGACCGCGGACCTCGCGTGTCGGTCTTTGTCCTTGCGTTTTTCGGACAAAACAGTAGTCGGAGTCTCAGACGACATTTTATAATTAAAAGCTTTACCAAAAAAGTGCTGGGCGAACTCCGCCCGACACTTAATAGTGCGTTTATTGAAAGTAGCACAAAAGCGACAGCCCGAGACGTCGTGGTCTGGGCCTAAACAAGGTATACAGAGGGAATGGAAATCCTTATGCGGTATTTGCTTCCCACAAGAAATACAATTGTTAACTTTGGCTGACATCGGTCTGAGGCAAGAAAAGTTTCCCCAACGGGGTACTTAGCTTTAAAGAAGACTTCGGTTTCCAAATTTTCGTAATTTCAGGAGCTGGCCGACCGGCACTTGCGAACTGCTTCTGCTTCGGGCACCGTGCGGCAAAAACTAATGAAGAAAATGGCGTTGGCTGTGTCTTATGTACCCCTGTCGCACTGACGTCAGGAAAGAAAGCGACAACTGACGCCGGACCTAGACTTTGGAATTCGGCCGACTGAGGACCCGCCTGACGGCAGGAGAACCCATCTGTTATGACTGCAGCTGTATGCACGATGAACATCTGGATTTTACAGAATACTAGTTTTACAAGTTGAGTTCCCAATGTAGAAGTCTGTGCGGGTTGCACAAAGGTCACAGCAAACTATGTTCTTAGTGACATAAATGTCACTCTTCACTCTCTATAGTCAGTAATGTATTGGGGTTCATTTTAAGGACCGTTAGTAACTGACCTGCACTGACTGTACCCTCCACAACTGTGTGTAACCTTGGAAAATCACTAGTATTCATCTGAACACTAGTTTTGTTCCAAATAACCCTTCAGATCCTTGGCATGTTTGAGTAACATACTGGGGTCTGAACTCTTGGGTTGTTAACAAATGTTCTAAGAAACTGTTCTCCAGTTCTTTGTAATCTTTTCTGACAACTGATAGGCCAGATGTACAAGTCACACACAGTGCAAGAAAAAGGTCTTTTTAACCAAGTTCTGTATTTTTAGTTTAGTTATTTCCTTAAGGTTCTGAGAAAGGGTCCTATCAGCAATTTTGTTGATCCTGGTGACTGGAACAAAATCTGCAATGCCTTTCTGATTCAACCACTTCAAAACACTTTTTTTGCACTGTGACATAACCTCCATCAAAAAAAACTGCTCAGATTCTGTGCATTGTCAAGGAAAATTGAACATTCAGAGACGAGTCTACAGACATGTGCAAACTGTCCTTTAACCATATTGTGTTTCATGTTGTCAGGGCACATACCATCATATCTCAAGCAATGGATTACACACACATCCTTCTTGTACAGCTTTGATCAATGACTTGGAAATGCCACCACACTTGCACACAATAATGTTTAAAAAACTGATATACTCTCCTGGCCATATTTTAACTTCAGTTCAACTTCTAGTTTTGAACTGTGAAGTACTTAAACACAATGGCCAGGCAGCTTCATAAAATAAAGAATGGCCAGGCAGCTTCATAAAATAAAGATATTATTAATAAATCAACCATAATAATGTATGTAACCAGAAAGATTTGAACAAAATAGATTTTGCTCTTCCCAGGAAGCCATCACATTGTTGGTAAACATAGGGTTCATGACAGCTCCCATGGGTACACCCAACTCTTTTGTGCTAACTACTCACTGCGTACATGAAATAACTGTTCTCCAGAACAGTTTCCAAAAATGATAGAAACCAAAATGCAGTCCAACTCTCCATGAAATATTTTAACTAATGTATAAAACAGCAGCAAAAAAAAACAGTATTAGCAGTTTCATCCCTCTAAAGGAGACTTCATCAGATAAAATAATCCCTCCCTTCAAAACCTTATATACAATCCCATCTTAATTAAAATATTTATCACATTTTGGTTTCTATTTGTTTGGATTTTTGCTGCCACATTTTTGTTTTTTTCTGTTTCCAAAAATGAACAGACTATGTCCAAACACCTTGCACATGGAAATTGTATGTGCATCAAATACATTCAAAGCCTAGTCTTACTTCCAAAGGAATACTAGTACACACAAACACTTCTAATACAACTAGCAATGTATCTAAACTAATATCAGTTGCTCTAAACTGTTCAACAAAATCAAGGGTGTCTGACTAAATAAGGAATGTTTCTAACAAAGACCTTTAAACCATTTTCTGCCGTGTCTTCAGTTGGTATAACTGTTTTTTTACAGCTTGTGTGTTATCTAACTCAAGGATCACTTAATCTGACCTGCTAGTAACAGCCTGCATTTAATTGCTGGAACCTGTGTTCTGAGAGACTACCTTCTAGACTATCTGCAAATATATGGTGCTGAGTATATTTTTGTTGGTTACAGAGTTTAATTGTTGCTTAGATCTCTGTTGAAACTGTTGTCTTACTGTTCTGAGAGACTGATCTGCAAATAAAAAGAGCTGAGTATATTTTTTTGGTTTTAAAATTTTGTACGGTTAGTTGTTGCTTAGATCTCTGTTGAAACTGTTTTGCCCCACCCACCCTTGGTGGATTTTGCAGTTGCCCGCCTCACTGTAGATTTGATCTGGGACACTCCCCCAGTCCTATCTCGTTACCACATTCTACCCAATAAACTCTTGCTTTTAGTCCTCCTTAATTTAATTGCATTTTTAAACTGTTTGGTCTAATATTGTTGCATACTCAAGTGTGCTAGCTTGCATAGCATGTGAATTGGTTTTACTACTGTTTTTGCTACTTTTCTGTTGAAAAGAAAAACTAAGCCCGTTTCCTAACTTTCCTGCAACTAGTGTTCCAAATACACATTTGCTGTATCCAGGACTGTAGATAAGCTTCTGAGCCCCCCAAGCCTTTCTGTGTTGGAGGGAAGCCTTCTAGCTTATCAGTGGGAGTGGTAAGCACTAGGTAACCTGTCTACCACATAAGGAATGGTTCTGGCCCAGAAATTGTAGTTATTGGCTGTTTGGGCAACCTCTTCCATCTCTCTCAACTTTCTGATTTGGAAGCTTGCATTTGCACTTGTTTTTGTCCTGTAACTCGTCTAGTGCAGATACAGATTCTTAGTTTTAGAACTTAAATTTGCTTATTCATGTTCAGAACTTGTAAGCACTAAATAAGTTATTAATTACTGTAACACTCAATCTTCTTCATTACCTAGAGGAAAACAGTTTTTGTACTTACTTTTCTCACTTGCTTAGTGAAAAACAGCTCTTGTACTCACTTTCCTCACTTATCTAGAGGGAAATAGTTTTTTATTCAGGCATGTCCAAGGGTCAGCTCCCAGTGTTCTCTCCTGTCTATCTGATGAATCTGGGCATCTTGAGGCAATGTAGAAATTGCCTTATGTGCAGAGACAACCCTCTCCTCCTAACACCCAACACTACAACCTGTGAGAGATGCACTTATCTAGCCAAACTGGAGGTAATGCTCTCTCCAACCAAGACTGAACTTGACAGTCATGAGGAGAAGGTAAACATTTGCACCACACCACACTCATCACATAGTCTCATTAAATCTACACCACCAAAATCCACTCATAGTAACACAAACAATTGCGGAGGCTCTCAATAATAATCTAAGCAACAGAGACCTCCAAATTAGAAACGCAAGCAACCTTCATCCCCCAACACAACCCAAATGACACAGCCCACAGACTCAGTGTGCCACTCAACCACAGCCAATAAGGCAAAACAATGTACCCAACACACTAGTCATAGGTGACTCTATAGTCATGCACACTGATGTCTCACTCACTAGGCTAAACAAGAAGTTTACTGTCAGCTGCCTGTCGAGTGCCAGGATCTGTCACATAACCCAAGCACTCAGGTCACTCCACAAGTACAAATATGACTCTGTCATTGTCCATGTTGGTGTGAATGACCTGAGACCTACCTCCCTGGACTACATGGAGAGACATGGAAGAGCTCTCCGATCTTGTAGACCAGGCAGGTATGACCCTAGCCCTGAGTAGCATTCTGCCATCACCCAGAATGATACCGCAGTACAAGGACAAAATTATCAACTTTAACAATTGGCTAAGCTTCTGGTGTCATTCTAAGAGAATCCAGTATCTGTCTGCAAAGGTTGACATGGTCGACAGTCCTCTATGCTTTGCCAGAGATGGCTTGCACCTGTCGCCCCTGGGTTTTCGGATACTGGCTAAGGCTCTTGCTGCCCCTATAGTGCCTTTTTTAGGCAAGGTTCAAATAAATTCACCACTGTAACAGGCAAACAAAAACTGAGGGTAATGCTACTCAATGCTAGAAGTCTAAATCTCAAAATGCACTCACTCAAGGCACTCCTTAAAATGGAGAACATCGATATCTGTGCAGTGACTGAGACCTGGTTCAAGGCTCCAGACAGCACCCCCACACTACCAGGCTACAACTCATACCACACTTTTCGGCCATGTAACCTGGACCGAAACACCAAAGGCGGAGGTGTGTTCATATTCATTAACTATATCCACACCTCCAGGCTAGTTGCACAGCATAATGCATCTGAGGTTATCCAAGTGCAACTAACTCTGGGCAAAACTGCAATCCAAATTGTAGCTTGCTACAGATCCCCCACCATGCCCCAGGATTCCCACTCCTCTTTTCTTGATGTACTGGAAAATATTAGGGTTCAACCAAACTCCCTAATAATGGGCAACTTCAACTACCCCACCAGTAACTGGGAAAACTACCTGTGTACCAACTCCTTAGCTCAACACTTTCTGGAATTCATAAACTCTAATGCCCTGGATCAACTTATCCACACTCCCACCAGGGGCAACAATATCCTAGACCTAGTCATTACCAACATGAGTGACCAGTGTTCCACACCTGAAGTCAACTCCTCGTTGGTCCGATCCCACCATAAGCTAATCACCCTTGATATCCACATCCCACCCCCACCCCCTATTAAGGAAACCACAGTAAAAAATTTCTCCAAAGCCAACTTCATGCTTAAGACAGAAGTGGTGAACTTCATGACACCCATGCAGATGGACAATACAGTTACAACTGCTAAATCCTACACAAATGCACTCTATAAGCACTTACACGAGTGCATGGATCGTGCTATCCCAACCAGAACCACGACTCTATCCTCCAAAAAAAGGAAGCCAATCTGGTGGTCCCCTGCCATAAACTGTACAACAGAAGGAAGAAACTGTTGCAAAAGAGAGTAAAATCTCATGAGTGGAGGAGCTCCCTGGTCAGACTCAGTAAGAAGCTGAGATCCCTTATAAGATCCTCCAAAGCTAGCTACGAAAACAAAATCGCCACTAATTCCAAGGACAACAACAAAGCATTCTATAGCTATGTCAAGAATCTTGATGGCAACACCCAGATCTGCTCTGAGTTACAGCACAAAGGCATGAAAATTACAGAACCAACTGATATTGCCAACATCCTGGCAGATAGGTTCAGTGCTAACTTTACCCCCCTCTCACCCGCTCAAGGGCCCATATCTATACAGGAAGAATGCAGAGTCCCTGTAATCACAACTACGCAGGTAAAAGCTGCACTCTCTAAAGCCAAAAACACAGCATCCATGGGACCGGACAACATCCCAGGCTGCGTTTTACACAAACTTCAGAACCAACTGGCTCCCCATTTAAGCACTATGTTCAATAATAGCCTCGCATCAGGCTTTGTGCCCACTGAATGGCACACAGCAACAGTTATCCCACTCCACAAAGGGGAGCCACACCACTGATCCCGGGAACTATCGACCTATTAGCCTGACGAGCCTGGTCTGCAAGGCCATGGAACGTATCATCATGGAACTCAAAGACATTGGTAGCCTCCAAACTCTGGATCCCATCCAGTTTGGGTCTGTGAAAGGTAGATCATGCCTCCTGAACCTGACAGACTTCTTTGAGGCAGTCACCAAAGCCGTAGATGAGGGTAAGGTGGTTCACACAGCCTATCTTGACCTCGCCAAGGCTTTCAACACCATCCCCGATTATGGAATTATAGCTAAACTCACTAAACTAGGTATAAATCCCTACATCACAAGATGGGTTGCCAACTGGCTCACTGACATAACCCACACTGTAAAGGTTGCAGACTCTAAATCTGACCTCAAAGCAGTGACAAGTGGAGTACCACAGGGTTCCGTTCTGGGACCTCTCCTGTTTGGTATCTACTTCTCTGAAGTACAGGCTAACACAGAAGGCCTCTGGCTAACGAAGTTCGCAGATGACTGGAAACTAGGAGCCATAGTCAAGTCCCCAAATGATGTGGACATCCTACAGAAGGGCCTCGCTAAGACAGATGCCTGGTGTCAGAGCCATGGCCTCAATGCCAAAAAGTGCAGCGTCATCCCCTTTGGTAAAAACTCTCTACCCATGAACTACCACATAGGCAGCAATCTACTTAACACCGAATGCGTGATAAGAGACCTTGGGACCCAGGTGGATAGTAGTCTCTCCTTTGATAGTCACATCGCTACAGTAGTCAGAAGTCCTACGTGGCACACCATCATAAAAGGATTCTCATCCAGGAAAAAAAGAGGTCATTGTTTCCCTCTACTCATCACTCATTAGACCTATTATAGAGTACAACGCCCCTTTTGGAATGTACCTCACAAGACATCTGAAGCAGCTGGAAATGCCACAGAAGTACCTCACAAAGAGGATTACTGTCATCAAACAAATGCCCTACACTGACCGCCTCAAAAAACTCCAGCTTTACTCCGTAGCATATCGCCTACTCTGAGGTGATCTCTGCCTAACATATAAAGCTATGTCAAACCTAGAGCTGTTAGACATGCTACACCTAAAGAAATCTCAATCCCTCCGAGCTACACGCTCTAGGGACCTAAACCTTGTCACCACAATAAATAGGATATGCTGGAGGGATAGATTCCTGTCCCAGAGACTTCCCATACTCTGGAACAAGTTACCCATCTATGTCAAGCAAAGTTCTTTATTAGCACTCTACAAGAGAAATCTTGATGAGTGGATGGGAAATAGGAAATACACCCCCGGGGATCACTTCTGTGTCTCTGCTCAACAGTGGCACAGGAAAAAAACTTTCTTGGGTGGCGTAAGCCAGGGAACCTTGTTGGCTAGGCTTATGTAGGCCCTTGGGCCGATAGCCTAGTACCTACCTATGAACAATGTCCTACAAAGGTATCCAGCAGTTCAGCATTAGAGCTACTGACCACCACAACAGAGTTAAAAGGTGGACTGGCCACACTTATGCAGTTTGAGAATACCAAGCACCATCCACAATATGGGAACTAACAAGAAAGAATATGCTTCTGGGCTAATGCTACTATTACTTATCACTTCTTCTAAAGAAAAAAAAAATCAGTCGCGTAATATGTTCCAAACACAACCTTTCTCACAGCAAGATTCATCTGGCAACTATAAATAGTCTTGTAACAATCAAAATCTTTTGCAACCAGACTCTTTTCCTTACTTGATAACATTACTCTCACTGCTCTGTCTCTGCTGAAAGTTTTCAAAATAAACCTTCTTACCTTAAATTATGAGTTTTACTTTTAGTGTTTATAAATCTGTGACAATCTTGTTCATACTACTATTCAAAAACTGTCAGCATATTACTAATTTCTGTAAAATACACTAATGTAAATAATCTGAAAACCAATTTCTCACATTAATGTTACTTGTAAAAAAAAATATTTTGTTCTTGGAGGTTAATCTTGGAATTAATCTTGGAATTAACGTATTTTTGAAATTATCCCAATCTCAGTGTTGCACAAGTTCTATGAACTTTACTCTGAATTTGTCTGAAAGGAGACTGAAGCATCCCAATGCAGCAACAGACTCGCAGTATTAGGATTTTTTTTTTTCATGTCCTAATCATTGTGTTTCAAAACCCAGAGTGCTATGAAGTAAACACAACCAAAGTTCACTCTGGAAGCTCCAAATGAGGGCTAAAGAACCACAGATATAAATCCCTTGATATAAATCCACAGATCACGAATCAAGGTTAGTTGAAATAACCAAAATGATTCCAAAATGCGAAATGACACTCTAATAGCGGCTTGAAAAATCAAACAAGTGTTTCGAACACCTTCTTCAGCAAAAGACAATTACAACTTGCTAAAAATGCTTGCACTTTATATACAAGGGAACTGATTGTTAAATTGATTAATTAAATAATTTAATTGCATTTCAGTTAAATTATTTAATTAATCAATTTAACAATCAGTTCCCTTGTATATAAAGTGCAAGCATTTTTAGCAAGTTGTAATTGTCTTTTGCTGAAGAAGGTGTTCGAAAACGTACTTGTTTGGATTTTTCAAGCGTTATTAAAGAGTCATTTCGCATTTTGGAATCATTTTTGGTTATTTCAACTAACCTTGGATTCGCATCTGTGGATTTATATCAAGGGATTTATATCTGTGGTTCTTTAGCCCTCATTTGGAGCTTCCAGACTGAACTTTGGTTGTGTTTTTGGTAACGTGTTGTTCACTCAGTTCACATCTCCTTATTTTGGTTATTTGCTATGAAGTAAAGTTATTAAGGCAGAGAGCATCTGTTAGAGTCTTGTAAGCTTAGGACACACCACCAGTATCACCATTGGGGCAATTCTGTGCTTTCAACCGCCTCCTCTCCTCAGTGACAGCTAGTAAAATGCTGCTAGCATTTCCTGTCTCCAGGGAGACCCCTCAGGTACCACAGGATCATAGGAATTTACTAGGCTTTTGGCCCTGAGGTCCTTATAAGTCTAGCCAAGAGCTTAGCCCATGTTTAGATAAGTCAGCACCCGATGACCCTGTCCAACAGGGACAAGGGTGGAATCCCAGGGATGTATTTTCTGTTTCCCATCCAGTTTGTGCTTAAAAAGGGGTAAAGAGGAACTCTGCCTGATGTGGAGAGGGAGTCTATTCCACTGATGGGGGAGTCTCTGGGACACAAATCTGTCCCGCCATACCAGGTTGAGGCCACACATGCGGGTTACTCAAATGGAGCTTGACTTGCGGATATGCAGCAGTCCCATAAAGGCGGGGTTCGAGATCGCCTTGTATGCCAGACAGAGGTCATCTCTGAGGAGTCTGTATGAAACTGAGTAGAGGGATGGTAGATTTTTGAAGCCCTGGATTCTCCTGGTGAGGAATCTTTGTGGTCTCTCCAGCTGCTGGATGTGCTTTGCAAGGTACATGCTGAACAGGGCATTGTACTCAATGGGCCTTATAAGGGAAGAATACAGGGATGTTAAGACCTCCTTGTCCCCGGATGAGATACCCTTACTTATGAGATGGGCCATGTACAAAGCTTTCCTTACAATGGAAGCAACACGGTGGTCAAAAGTCAGGTTGCTATCACCCTGAGTGCCCAAATCCCACACGACAGATTACGTGCTGAGGATATCATTATTAACTCATTCACTCCAATGGAGCTCAGGAAATTTGCACTGTAACTTCCAATGGGTAGAGCCTAAGCCTTTTGACAGAATCAAATTATGTCCTCACATTTCAAACAAATGTTCATATGTCTGGAACCATATGGGTTATGAAAGTAGTATAAATGGCAAACTCTTCAGCAAAAAATATTTTTATAGTGGTAACATTCTTCAGGATATAGGTCTTAAACCAAATTTTGTAAGCCACAATAAACGCAGCAACTATTATTTTTGTAATATTTTGTGAAGAACGTAATAAATATCTCAGCAACCATTCAAGTTATATACATACTGTCACAGCAGCATTTTATTCATCTAGCTGAGAGTTTTCATATGAAGTTGAGGTCTGTCTGTGTTACTTATCTATATAAATGAATATCATAAAAACAACAGTTACTATGTATTTACCTGCACTAGACAGAGGTCAAATATTAATGCAGGTGAGTTTGCCATTGTGTAAGCTCTAAGATGAAATCTTAAAACCTTGTACATAGCATGATTTTACAATTATTGATGCAAATATGAACAAGCAATATTTGACACCTAGAGGCATCACTAGGAGTTAACTGCAGATGCACCTGGAGGTGTCGCTCGGATGCAATGAGGTAATGTGATCTTTTGTGGGGACATCACTCTCCCCAAAGGGGATGATGATGCATTTTTTGGTATTCAGCTTGAGGCCATGTTAATGGCACCAGTCATTTGTTTTGGTGAGACCCTCTTGAAGGATGTGCACATTACTAGGGCAATTGAAGGACAGCACCCATCTTGCAATCATCTGAGAAGTTGGTCAGCCATAGCCCACTGGTTTTGGCCTGCACCTCAGAAAAGTATATCCTAAGCAACAGAGGCTCCAAGACTGAACCCTGTAGTATGCTGTTCGTTACGGGCCCATTGCCTGAGGTGGCTTATTTTGACTAGGTGGGAAGTATCTGAACAAGTCTGCTACCCATCTGGTAACATATGATGCCTAGTTGAGAGAGTTTTTATCTATTATGCCAGAGTGGGGAATAGTGTCGAAGGCTTTGGCCAGGTCAAGGTAGGTGGTGTGCACAGTCGTCCCCTCCTCCATGGCTTTGGTGACTGTCTCAAAGAAGTCGACCAAATTTGACAGACATGACCTCCTCTCGATGAAGCCAAACTGTGTGGGATAGTGTGTTTGGAGGTTTCCAATGTCCTTGTTAATGAGGCCCATGATAATCCATTCCATGGCCTTGCAGATCAGGCTAGCTAGGCTGATGGGTCTATAATTTCCAGGATTGGTGGATGCACCACCTTTCTGCAAAGGGATGACAAATGGCTGTCCCCACTTACCTGGGATGAAGCCGGTATTCAGGCTTTGGTTGAATAGGGCACCTAATGCTGCTGCAAGTTCCTACCAAAGTTCATGTAGGATGCAGCTTGGGATGTTATCGGGTCCCATGGAGGCTGTATTTTTTGCCTTTGAGAGAGCAGTGATGACCTGTTCCCTAGATACAAGGGGAAGGGGGTGTCCTGATTTACTGATGGGGGGCAGTGGGGTGAAGTTTTCGCTGAACCTGTCAGCCAGCAAGTTTGCTATATCTACTGCATTTGTATATGTGGTGTTCTTGATTACCAGTTCTGAACAGATCAGGGTGCTTCCTTTGAGACTGAAGACATAAGTGAAAAAGGCCTTATGACTGTCTCTAGTAGATGTGGCCAATTTGGACTCAAAGTTTGCTTTGGAGGATTTCACTAGTGCTCTAATTTGCTTGTTCAGGCTAGGGATAGATGGTTTCCAATTGGGCACCTGCTCCTTCTTGGTCTATTTATTGCAGATATCCACCAGACAGGTTTACTCTTCCTTGCAGAGGTTGATTTAGTCCTATCGGGTTATTCCTGATTCCATGCATCTATATAAATGCTCGCATACTGCTTTGGTGTAGTTTTGGATACTGGTGCCAGTCCATAGAGAGGGGTAGGGGGCTGTGAAGCTGTTTAAACCATCCCTCAGGAGGCTGTAATCAGCTTTGCAGAACTGTTTTTGTTTGATCCTAGCTGGGGGTGGGGGGGGGTCAAGGGAGATGGTGACTTCGAAAGTACCTCTTTATGGTTGGATCTTACCAGGGAGAATGATACTGCAGGGATGCTGCAGTGGTTACTCATGTTGGTTAATGCCGAGTCCAAGATATTATCACCTCTTGTGGGGTATCGACCAACTGTTCCAAGGCATTTGCATTGACAAAATTGAGGAATCTCTGGGCATTTGTGTTCTGGCATGAATAGTTCTTCCAATCTATGTTTGCGTAGTTAGAGTCACCCAGGATCAGGGCAAAGGGTTGAATCTTGATAGATTCAAAGAGGTCCAGATAGGCGGAGTGGGCATCTTGAGTCAGATTTGAGTACCAGGTTTAATGGCTGAAACCAGGTTGCTTAGGTCACAGTCAGGACTCCATCTCTGTGTCAGAAGTGACTCCTGGATTTTCAAGACTGAAGGCAGGCACCAGTGTTAATCAATGAACATTTGTACATACTAGGGGGAAGATTTGAATTTAATATATGTATGGTCTGATCTGGAATTATATTTAAATATTTCATGTTAAGAAGGGAGGAATGGCTTATTTATACTTCTAAAACATTAAAACCACAGGGCATATGGGAAAGGTACTTAATTGCTATACAGTAGTATTTCTGCATTTAAATAATTGGGCAAAAGATTTGATTGCTTGTTTGTCCATATTTAAATGTTTGGAACGGTTTTAGTTTTTATGAACCACTGAAGGCATATGTCAAGGCACAAGTTTGCTTAGATGATTAAAGAAAGAATTTATTTTATGGTCTGTTGTTTTTTGCTATATAATGTCTAGAACTGAGGAGTCTAAAATTTATTTGGCAAGAATGCAGAATGAGTGTAAAGCTTCTAATCAATGAAGTGCTGTGTAGGGGCCAAACAAATGTGAAAATTATGCTGCCTTCTGTTGTAAACTGGTGATTCTGAAACAGAAAACTCTGCGAGTGCGGCAGCTGCACGGTCTCAATAAAGGTAAATGCACATCAGAAAAGTAGAAAGACCAGCATATAGTGGCACCAAAACATACTTTAAAAGTATTCTTAAAAAAAAACAAACCGGTTGCGGCTGTATAGTTACATAGCCTTCATCAGTGTGAATAACAACAAATTAAGAAATACTTTAAATACATAATTCAGAGGACATGTGATCAATTAAAGATGCTCATTAAGCCCTGATTTAGAGAGACCTTCCAATTTAACAATCCATTTTTTCTCCATAGTGTTTAACAAATCATGCCAACCCAATTTATTATTTCTGGGTCTCATGATTTTATCAATGATAGTAAAATTAAAAATGGCATTTTTATGCATCAGGGTAGGCTTATAAAGGGCATTAGTTTCTTTATGATGTTTTATCTCGCTAAGGTGTTCAGATATTCTGAATTTAAGGGGTCTGGAAGTTTGTCCTATATAGAAAGCTGAACAGTTACAACTAGCTAGGTAAATCACCCAATCAGAAGTGCAATTAGCAAAAAATCGAATATCACACACTTGAGGGGTATTTTGGCTACTGAAGTTTTTAGTTTTTACTATCCTGGGACAATACACTCAATGGCCACAAGGGTGGCAACCAGTTAAGGGGTCACCTAACAAAGTAGCCTGGGATGATTTTATATTAGGAGGTTGCCCATGTCTGAAATGGTTAAAAAATGCAGCAAGATTTTTACCTTTCCTGAATGAGAAAATACTTCTATCAAGCAATAAAATCCACGAACTTCAGGCTCCTTATTTTACTTTGAGTACTTTAATTGTAAATTAACTTCAAAACAACGAAAAAAAGGTAAAACAACAATTAAATCAAGCGCTTTCACCCAGGCTCTCCCAGGCTTTTTCAAGGTCTTGAAAAAGCCTGGGAGAGCCTGGGTGAAAGCACTTGATTTAATTGTTGTTTTACCTTTTTTTCGTTGTTTTAAAGTTAATTTACAATTAAAGTACTCAAAGTAAAATAAGGAGCCTGAAGTTCGTGGATTTTATTGCTTGTTACTAGTTGGTTTTTGCGGTGCTTTGCACTTGAACTTTGTTCAAAATACTTCTATCACCCAACAATTCACTCAAGTCTGGTTTCACATGTCAAGATGTTCCAGTGATGTTGTTCAATATCCATTAGTATCTTGGTGTTGCATCCATAACTGGTTATTAATCTGAGGGGCCCACCACCTCTATCACCCTTTTCTTTGTAAAGAAGGCTCTCATGCTCCATATTATCTACTGCATGTTTCGTATGTAAAACTTGACCCATTTTGTAACCTCTATCCCTAAATCTAAGAACTAAATCATCCCTAAAGTGTATATAGGTGTTTCTATCTGAACAAATGCATTTCATTCTCATGAACTGAGATTTGGGGATGTTCTTACAGATATGGCGTGGATGGAAGCTGGTGGCATGGAGAAGCAAATTATTTTCGGGAAATTTCCGATAGACTTCAGTGGTCATGTGGTCAGGTGCTCTAGAGACCAAAACATCCAAAAAAAAATTTTGTTTTTGTCATAGTTGACCGTGAATTCAATTCCCCATTTGTTCTCATTTAAATATGTGATGAATTCCAAAAGGTATTCCGTATCCGATCTCCACACCAACCAGCAATCATCCAGATATCACCTCCAGATGTCCATTTCTTCTGTATATAAGTTATGGGAGTTATCATAAATAATTTGTTCTTCAATATAAGCCATAAACAAGTTGGCATATATTGGTGAAAAAGATGCTCCCATAGCTGTAACCTTTATCTGTAAGAAGCATTTGTCCCGATAGAAAAAAGATGTTCTTTGTGAGCACATGTTCAGTCAGACACAATAGCAGTGTATTGAAACCTGGTTTGTAGATTTCTGTTTTATTTAACCAATATTCTAAGGCTTCTAACCCTGCCCAGTGTGGAATATTGGTATAAAGAGATGTGACATCTAATGCGCACATCAGCCAATCTGGTTCTAATTGTGCCTCAGAAATACTCTGAAGAAATTCTTTGGGGTCTCTGATACGTGGTCGAACACATTTGAGAAGTGGTTGCAAGTATTTGGTAAGGAAAAGGGACAGAGGTTCTGTGAGTGAATTCCTGCCAGAGACAATAGGTCTACTAGGGGTTTTTTTTGGGTCTTTATGTATTTTAGGCAGAAAATATATGTATTGTGGGCATGGGTTGGTTATGGTCAATTGTGTTTTGGTGGTGGTGTCATCAATTTTTTGTTTAAAGAAGGGGGTGGGGTCGATACTAAGGTGAGTATAATATCGTGCATCAGACAGCTGTCTGTTAGCTTCCTTATCGTACTAATGCCAATCTTGTACAACTACAGCCCCTCCCTTGTCGGCCCCTATGATAAACTAACTCATGGTTATTGGCTAACTTGATGACATTATCCATTGATGTTTTGGACATATTGTTCACCGAGGGACTATGGTTCCTAAACTGAAAGCGAAGATCCTTTATAATAGCATTTTGAAATAAGGACACATTCTGATTCATAGGGGGTTTAAAGGAAGACTTATGATATTTAAAGTCAGTGATCGTTGAGGTTGTCTGTTCCTGAAAAAATTATTTAAGATTAAGATTCCTGAAAAAAGAAAGTATATCATTAACAATTTTTTTTTCAGAAACAAAAAAAGAGAGGTATGAAAGACAGCCCTTTATTCAGAATTTCAACATCTGAGGCAGTGAGGGTATGTGTAGAAATATTAGTTATATTCACATTTGTTCCTTGTGTACAAACATTTGAGGCAAAGTCTCCATTATTGTCTACTTCCACAGTGTTTCCTGCCCCCCCCAGGTGTAAATCCTGTAGGGCAGCAGAATTCCTCCTTTTCATAGAGGGGGAGCCAGTGTCACTCACTGAATCAGTCTCTAAGCCAGACGATGATTCCTTGCCTGATGTATCTGTGTTATGTATGGAGCCCTTTTTTAAAATAGATCTAGTGAGTTTCCTTTTAAAAGGTGTCCTATTGTGTTGTGTAAATTGAACATGTTTGTCCTAACCAATGTTAAAAGGGTCCCCTTTATCATAATCACCTAAGTCCCTTTCGTTCCTTGAGCTGGGTTTCCAGAGTAATCAACTCTACCAAGATTCTTGACTACTATGATATACGGGTTGCCCTTCATACTTTTTAGCCATATCACATAACTGGGTGATGGATTCTACCTCTTTGTCTATGATCCTATTGTGGTGATTAGCTAATATCTCAACAAATTTCAGAGAAGCCTGCTGTTGCACTCCCTCCCCCCTCAACTGTTTGATTAAAATGTCATCAGGGTTACTGACCAGTGGTTGTGTGAGAATACGTAAACCACGTGGAGTTATGCTTTTGGTTAAATAAGCCCGAGAAAGCTTGTACTGCCAAACATTATTGCATAATAAATGCATAGGTTTACTCAAATTCAAAGAAATTGCCTCAACTTTCAATATTGGGGCCAGCATCAGTGTCTTCCACCATCTCTCCAAGCGTCCCTAGTCCAAAGACTGTTAAGTCATCCCTGTCAGAAGCAAGGCCCTTTAATAAATTGTCCAATTCCATAGTGTATTGAGAAAGGTATAATAAAATATTGACTAAATGGGCCCAGAATCAGTATTAGACTCCAAAATGTCTGAAAAACAGAACCCAAAAGTCCTTGAAATATTAATAAACAAAGTGGACACTGTGTTATTATAGCTGAAAACAATGTATCTTTTTATGTATAGAAAGACCCCGGCCGATTCATACATAGATCAATAAGCACTAGGCCCAGAGTAATATGGTCACAAAGATATCAACAGAGTGTGATACAACCCATAATACTGTATCATATAAAATAACAGGCCATAAGCCGATCATTGTGTGAACCAATAAGCCCCAAGGTCCATAGAAAAGACATCCAAAATCCAAATATAATATTGTACAAATTGTTTCCAGAATCAATAATCAACAGTGACTAGTATAGGGATGAAAATGGTACAATAGGAAATGAATGAAGGGACCCACTAATGCTGCACACCGAAGTCAAAAGTCACGGAGCTAGGCTAAAAAATGGACAGTAATGTAGTCAAATACAAGCTTTTCAAGAGAGGACCATAAGGAGCTTAGCTTATTATGTTGATACTGATCAACATTTGTGAAATGTAATCATAAACATGAAATATAATTATGTCTAAATGAGAGACAAAAAATAGCATGATCCTCTAGGTCCAGCCATCTATGCATAACTGTAAGGATAAATCCAAATCATTGGTATATCCAACCAAGAGACTAGAATCCCTGAATACATCAAGTAAATACGCCAATGCTTACAGAACTGACGGCATAAACAGTGTCCGTAAAAAATAAAAAAAACAAACTAACTAATCAAATAGAATGGAATTATGTAATAGTCAATAAACCACAAAAATATTCAATGGTGCAGGATATTAAACAAAATCCGTTGTTGCAAAAAAATTATAGCAGCCTGTGATCGATTAGGCACTGCACATTAGAAAACCTATTTCAAAATGAGTCAAATCCACCAGTCTATAAAAACTCACTGTTGACCACACTCGTTTCTTCAGATACAAATTCTTGTTGTAGTAAAACAAAATTACCAAACTGAAGACGGATCAAAAAGGCGAATAATTCTGTAGATCCAAAAGTATATTTATGTCCACACTCGCATGTTTAAGATGGAATCACAAACACAGTCTCTGCCTTAGTTACATCGCTCATGCTGAGCTACTGTTTGAATATACTAGCCCCATTAGTAGTGTAAGAAATGTAAAAAAAAATCATCGCCCTTGTCCTGATCCGATGAAAAAGTCTTCCAAGAATAGTGGGTCCAAAGAATGACACCAATAGTTATGCACACAACCGCCAAAAGGAAACAAATAAATGAGTTACCAAAAATCCAGTAAGGGCGTTTCAACTAAAAGAAACCAAAAATCAAAGTGGAAATGTTACCAGAAAGGCAAGTGTCCCAAAAAAAACACGTAGAAGCCCAGGAATATGTTCCTAATCTGTTCAAACTGATATAATCCAAACTGGAATGGCCGTAGCTAGATGGAAATATTCATTTCTTGGAAAGAAGATGCAAGTGGAATGGCCCACACATACCGCAAAATGCCATAGAATGGGGAAAACATCCAAATGTTATTTGTTGGTAAATAAAATCCAACTCCTTCAGCTTATGGAGAAAAAGGGTATAATATTCCAATAGGGGTCCCCAGGAGAGCAAATAAGACCACAAGAACTACATCCTCAATTCAGTGGGTGCCACAGGCCAACCGCAGAGAAAAGCAAGGAAATGAAACAGAAATGTCTGCGAGTATGGCAGCTGCATGGTCTCAATAAAGATAAATGCACATCAAAAAAGTAGAAAGACCAGCATACAGTGGCAAAAAAAATACTTTATTAAAAATATTCTTAAAAAAATAAACCGGTTTCGGCTGTACAGTTACATATCCTTCATCAGTGTGAACAACAACAAATTAAAAAATACTTTAAATACATAATTCAGAGGACATGTGATCAATTAACAATGCTCATTAAGCCCTGGTTTCAAGAGACCTCCCAATTTAACAATCCATTTTTTTCTCCATAGTGTTTAACAAATCATGACAACCCAATTTATTATTTCTGGGTCTCATGATTTTATCAATGACAGTAAAATTAAAAATGGAATTTTTATGTATCAGTGTATGCTTATAAAGGGCATTAGTTTCTTTATGATGTAAAACTGGTGATTCTATCATCTCTGTGACTAATGGAAATTGTGTCCACTTTTGTTGCCTTGACCTTACTACTAATGGTTAAGAAATACGATTTTCAACAAACACGAGGCAGGCTGTACTGTGACCATGGACCTTGCTGAGATTTTTGAAAAACCTGTGCAAAAATTCCAAGTGTCAGAGAGGGACAGATGATAAGCAGTTCTGAGTGAGTGAGAAAGTGAGTGGGTAGTTACAGCACTAAACAGAAGGATGAAATTACTTTCTTGCATATTTGGGAACCATCCATATGTCCGCACATTGTTTGCATGTGAACTGCATATCCAATCTCTCTTCCTAATCTTCTATAACCTCCTCTGATTGATTCTTATAGTTATAGTGCAATATTTTATATGCCCTACTAAATATCCCTTTATCAGCAGCTTCTGTTCTAGATTCATATAAAAATTCTACCAGCTGTCTTTTTCTTAAGATTACCCTATCCCCTTCTCTTTGTTTATACTCTGATATAAATCCTGGATAGGGAAGGCAGTCTATTGCCTGTCCGAATGTCTTCTTGGCCTCTTCCCATTCTATCACCTTTCCCTCTACAGCTACTTGCTCCAGTATACTGGTTCCTTTGCCAGTTTTCTCTAGTAAATTCCAGCCCCTCTTGCATATTCTCTGTACCCCTAATTGCAGTCATCCCTATCAGCAAAATTTCCTTTCTACATTATCATGTTGGCTTAGTTGTCAGAATACTTTCTACTAATTTATGTACAATATTCTGCATGGCTATTACTTTCCTTAAGGATATGCATCCAGAATTCTTCTCTCCTTATTTCTTGAAGTTCCACCATTTCATCATAATTCCTTTCAACGCTGAATTACAGATTTCTGCTTGTTATGTATTTTTTGTTTGTTTTAATTTTATCAAAAACAGCTTGTGCTGGCGATATAAAAGGATAAAGCCCTAAAACAGCTTGTGCTGGTGATATAAAGGGATAAAGCCCTGACTATGAACCAGGTGACCCAAGTTTGATCAGCAGCTAGATAGCTTGACTGCACAAGCATGGAGAATGAGTGTGCCTATAATGAGGGAAGGGGCATGTATTCAGAGGCACACACTGACTGCTGATTTCCCTGACAGATACTAGGGAAACAACTACACAATATCTCCTCAGTTCAGGGGAGGGGGGGGATCCTGCTGGTGTAGACCCTTTGCAGAAGTAAGGGGCAGGGTAGTGCAGAAGCGAATGTACGCCCCCCATCCATGGGTTGACACAGCGACTGCACAAAATGATAGAGCAAAAACAAAAAGAAAAATGTTGAAAATACCTCCAAAGGATGCCTACATGATGATCCCCCAGGCCAACCCTTACTCCTAGTGATCAGATGAATGGCTTTGTACGCCTACACCATCTTACTCATGTGTGCTAACCCTAACCATGCACATTACTAAAAAAACTTTCCCCAACAGTACCACTATACAAGAAAGGACAAAGAATACAGACAACACAAAATATGTACAACACTGACTCTGCCCCCCTTACCTAATCCTTACTCTAACCTTAACCCACACAGACACATGCACATTCATAGCTGCTACAACACAGTCTTGCACATTTTATTTATTTTATTTTACATTTGTTGACAGGGATAGTACGACTGGATGCATGTCCATTTTCAGTGGAGGCCCGGGGAGAAAAGCTCCATGGAATAACAAGTCATCATAACATGTCACATATTACAAACAACAAATATATTATTTACAGAGATTAGATGGGCAGACGATACAAATTACATATAGAATATTTTTAGTGATTAGAAGAGCAAACATTATACAAATCATCAGGTAGTGTTATTCAGCGAGAGAATCGGATGAAATTACATAGTAAGCTACCTAGCAGATTTACACATTCCAGAGACAGGTTAACCAGGCTTGATACAGTGACATAGCCAGCTTTACAACTACCACTTTTTCATTCAAACATTAATTTTCCAAAACACATCTGCTTAATTAAACTATATAAAAAGTACAGTTTTGTACCTACCATAAATGTAGATGTTCGAAGATCCACATTGCTGCAGTCCTAACACTCGGGTAGTCCGCTGTCCCAGTCGGCCCGAATACCAAAGTATAAGGCTGACGTCGGTCAAGGCGCATTTGTCTGACATCAGGACGTCAGGGTACAAATGCGCATGACCGACGTCATATCCTCAGTCTTTTCTTGCCCCAGATGTCAGAAGACCCTAAAAAGATAAGGCCAAAACCAAAAAACACCAAACACTCCTGTACCTAATATATATACAATATATACAAATTTACAAAAATAGAACCCCACCCACACAACCACCCCTAAACACAGAGGGAAGGAGGGAGGGATTGGACTGCAGCAATGTGGATCTTGAACATCTACATTTATGGTAGGTACAAAACTGTACTATGTTCTTCATCTCACATTGCTGCAGTCCTAACACTTGGGTAGAATCCCAAAGCAGAGGTAAGGGAGGATGGCTAAACTATAATGAAGCAGGAGCTGCCAAAATGCCCTGCAACACAGCAGTGGCAAAACCAGCCCTGGATTTAGAATAGAGAGGAAGGTGGTAATGCTTGGAGAAAGTATGCACTGAACTCCAAGTAGCTGCCTCCAAAATATCCTTAGTTGCCACCCCTTAGAAATGCTGTTGAAGTGGCAGTAGCCCTAGTGGAATGAGGCCTAATCCCAGCTGGAATCTCCTTGCCATGATGGGAATAACAAAATGCAATGCAAAACCCAATCCACTTAGATATAGTTTGTTTTGACACAGGCTTGCCCTGAGAACTCAAAGCAAAAGAAACAAACAACTGCTGAGACTGCCTAAAATCCCTAGTCCTGCTTAAATAATAACGCAACTGCCTGTGTACATCTAAAGTGTGCAAAATCTTTTCCCCTATTTTGGGGATCTGCATAAAAAGTAGGCAAATGAATAGTTTGGTTTAAAGCCACACTAGAAACCACCTTAGGCATAAAGGAAGGATTAGTACGTAATGATACCCTATCCTTATGGAAAATCAAAAAAGGCTCAACCGCCATAAGGGCCTGCAATTCAGAAACCCTTCTTGCAGAAGTAATGGCCAACAAAAAAGCAGTCTTCCATGACAAGTATTTCAATTCAGCAGTAGCCGCAGGCTCAAAAGGTTGTAGAGTAAGTTTCTCCAACACAAAATTGAGGTCCCAAGCAGGAGTAGGAGCTCTACGTGGGGGTCTTATATTCTTTGTCCCTCTAAGAAATTGCTTGAACAAAGGATGAGAAAACAATGGTGGGTCACAATCATAGTGAGCTGAAATTGCTGCAGCATGAATCTTAATGGAAGAGAAAGACAAACCTTTGTCCAATAACTCAGTAAGATATTGAAGAGCCACACTCAAATTAGGCTCAGAAACATCCAAATCCTTTGCTGCACTCCAAAATAAAAACCTCTTCCATTTTTCTGCATACACTTTACGTGTACTAGGTCTTCTGGCTTCCATAATCACATTCAAAACTTGTTGAGGAAGTTGAGACCTGCTGTGGTTCAAAACAGAATATGCCAGGCTGTTAGATGAAGAGAGTGAAGCTTGACATTGAGTAGATGACCGTCCCTCTGAGACAAAAGGTGTGGAATTAAAGGTAAAGGCCATGGAGGCTTCCTTACCAGATTCCTCAGTAATGGGTACCAGTGTTGCCGAGGCCAATCTGGAGCTATCAAAATCATCCTTGGCTTGTCTTGTCTGACCTTTAGGAGTACCTTTGGGAGGAGAGGCAGAGGTGGAAAGGCATACACTTGAAGATTTTCCCAACTGAACGAAAGAGCATCCACTTTCCAAGCTGTGTGATGAAACCTTTCGTGCAAAACTTTGGCAGCTGGTGGTTTAGTGGAGAAGCGAACAGATCTATGTCTGGAGTTCCCCATGACACTGTCAATTTTCAAATACATGAAGATCCAGTTTCCACTCGTGGGGATCCATGATTTGCCTGCTTAACACATCTGCTAAGGAGTTCTGTGCTCCTGGCAGAAACCTTGCCTGAAGATTTAGCTGCAAGCTGAGCGCAGTCTCCCACAAAATCATTGCTTGCCTGCATAGAGGATAAGAATGTGTTCCCCCTTGCTTGTTGATGTACCACATGACAGTTGTGTTGTCTGTTAGAATCAACACCTGCCCTGGAAGAAGTAACTCCTTGAAAGCCATTAATGCAAACTGGACTGCTAACATCTCCTTCATGTTGATATGTAGATGCTGTAGTCTGGCAGGCCACTTGTCTTGTATCCACTTTCCATTCAGATGAGCTCCCCAAGCTATGTCTGAGGCATCTGTCGTTAGAATCTGACTCGCCTCTGGCCGGGTCACAGAGAGTCCCTTGTTTAGGTGACATTCCTGAGCCCACCACAAAAATTCCTTTTGAATGCAAGGTATTATTGGAATGACAGTATCCAAATCCTGGCAGTGCTGTGTCCATACATTTTTAGATACCATTGCAGCTTCCTCATATGCAGTTTGGCATTGGGAAGCACCAGAATACAAGATGCCATGAACCCTAAGGCTTGAAGGACTGTCCTTGCAGTCAGCCCGGACTGAAGAGATAGTTGATGGAAGTAAAGGGAAAGATTCTTTTGTTTGTCCGGGGTTAAAAAGGCCATCTGGGCTGCTGTATTCAGTCTCACACCCAGAAAGCACATGTCTTGAGAGGGTACTAGACTGGACTTTATTTCGTTCACAGAATACCCCAGGCATCTTAGCACTGCTATCACATATTCCAGATGCTGAAGAAGCTCGTCCTTTCTTGAGCCAGAATCAGACAGTCGCCCAAGTAAGGATAGATTTGTATTCCTTTTAGCCTGAAGAAAGCTACGACTGGAGCCAGAACTTTTGTGAATACTCTGGGCAGTAGATAAGCCAAAGGGCAATGCAGAGAACTGATAATGGGAATTTCCAGCTCGAAAACGCAGATACTTCCTGCAACTGAGTCTGATAGGCACATGAAGGTAAGCCTCCTTGAGATCTAAAGTTACCATCCAGTGATCTTTGCCCAGCAGAGGTAAAAGCTGTTGTAACGTCAACATTTTGAACTTGGGAATGTCCAGATAAGTGTTGAGGATAGACAAATCCAAAATTGGTCTCCACGTGTTCCCCTTTTTTGGTACTAGGAACAGGCGAGAATAAAATCCTAGGCCCCTTTCTGGCACAGGAACGCGCTGAATGGCCCCTATCTGGAGTAACAGAGAAATTTGCTTGTGAGCCTCTTTTCTTTGTATAGGAGGAATGTCTGGCATGCCTTTGAAAGGAGGCAAGGTATGGAAATAAAACCTGTAACCGTGGTGAACGATATCCAAAACCCATCTGTCTTGGGTAATAACACTCCAATTTTCTTTGAAAAGTGCCAGCCTTCCTCCCAAAGGTGCTGCCAGACGAGAAGGCTCTGGCAGCGGAAAAGGCAGGTCATTGGGTCTGCTTACAAAAGGACTGACCCCTGCCCTCACCAGAAGACTGGGCAGGTGAACTCCCTGTTCTAGGCCTAAAAGAACCTTGAGCTCTGCCCCTACCACGTCTAGATCTACCCCTAGACTGAGAATCATAAGAAGGATATGTCCACCCCTTAGTAGGCCAATTTCTACTAAACTTTGGAGGCTGAACCTGCAAAAAATCTTTAACAGTCTGCATAGACTTAGCCTTGTCCTCCATTTTCTTTAAAACTGCTTCCACAGGCGCACCAAATAACACATCAGATTGTAAAGGAGCATCTAAAATCCTTGTCTTTACATGTTCAGCTAAATTCTGATCCCTCAGCCAGGCGTGCCTGCGAAGAACAGAACCAGTGGCTGCCACCCTCCAAGAGGCCTGTACAGCATCAAAACCACATTGCAAGGAATGCTTACCCACCTGTTCAGAAACATGAACTAAATCCTGCAACTCTTTACACTCAATACCTTCCGCCAGAGCATCTACCTTAGACTTCAATTGTGAAAGGAGATAATTTTGGTATTTCAACATGTTAAACTGGCAATTCAAAGCCCTCATGGCTAAAGTGGAAGAAGTATACACCTTCTTTCCCCATCTATCCAAAGCCCTTGCCTCTTTATCAGAAGGAACAGGATTTTTAACAACAGAAGCCTTAACACCTTTAGGGCCCTGAGAAACAGTTTCTGGGTCTGCCCTAGGACTCTTAAAAAGATACTTATGAGCTTCAGGCACCCTATAATACCTATCCGGTTTAACTGGAGCAGGAGGCAAAGAATCAGGGTTCAGGGAAGCCTCTGCAAAAACATCCTCTACCACATCCAGAACAGGAGGTATAGCCAAAGGCCTATGCTGGGGTAGAAACAAAAATTCCCTAAGCCTTTTCCTGGAATCAGAGAAATCTTGACCTTCCCATTTAAAATGCTCCCTCATGGAATGAAGAGTCTCTGAAAAAGAGAAATCCTCAGGAGGAGAAGCCGAAGGAGTAGAATCATCTACATCAGAATCAGAATAAGGAGGATACTCCTGCAAGTCTTCAGCCGAAGACTCAGAAGCCTCCGAACACTGCTCAAAACTTTCAAGCTCAGGTTCCACCCTAGGCCTCTTATCAGGGGGGGGCATAGAACCTCTAATCATAGTAATCAAATCTTCTGCCATTTTAAGCATATGTTTCTTAGGCAGAGACCCTGAAGAACTAGGGGAGACCCCCACTGAAGTTAACCCTGGCCTGCCCCTAGAAGAAGCCTTGGAAACAGAAGGGGAGGGCCTAACCACCTTAGGAAGGGAGGGGAGAACAGCTACCTGAGAAGCCCCTTCAGCCTGACCTACCTCCTGAGAGGACACATCTTGTAACAGTAAAGTCTCTCCCTGAGAATCCAAAGGAACTTCAGGTAGAACCACCGGCTCCACCGAGCCCTCTAAAGAACCGACGTCCGGGACAGACGGTTCTTCCACCCTGGCTTCGCTGCTTTGTCCTTGCGCTTTTTAGACGAAGCGGGCGTCGGAGCATCCGACGGCATGTTGTAATTACAACGCTTCCCAAAAACTAACCTGGCACAATCTAATCTTCTCTTAATAGTGCGTTTGTTAAATCTAGCACAAGAGCGACAACCAACAACGTCGTGCTCAGGCCCTAAGCAAGGTATACACAAGGTATGGTAATCCCTATGAGGTATCTGTTTCCCACAAGAAATACAGTTATTCACTTTTTCTGACATCCGGTTAAATACTGAGGCAAGAAAAAACCAAAATATTCCCCAACGGGGTACTTAGCCAACTTTGATTCGGTCTGAAACTCCGACTTCAGAAAATTTCAGAACGCCAACCTGCACTCGCAATATTGCTTCTGCATCGGACCATGCGGCAAAAAAGACTGAGGATATGACGTCGGTCATGCGCATTTGTACCCTGACGTCCTGATGTCAGACAAATGCGCCTTGACCGACGTCAGCCTTATACTTTGGTATTCGGGCCGACTGGGGCAGCGGACTACCCGAGTGTTAGGACTGCAGCAATGTGAGATGAAGAACATCTAAATTCAACCAAATGTGACTCACTCAAATGAGCACTGGCTCATTTGTGTATTCTCTTTTTCACACCCACAAAAATCTTTCTACCAAATGTGATTTTACCTTTTTTGAGTTACAAGTATGTGCATTTATATATGCAAAGAACTTTGTTGTAGTAGGGAATAAGGGAAATATACTTAATGTAAGAGGGTACAGCAGGCAGTATGGCCACAGAAACAAGTATGTAACAAAAACAAGACTGCATGGGGAGGGCGGTGACACAATTAGTGATCTAGAAGGCAATGCAGGAGGTGGTATGAGATATGCATACACAAACGTCAATCTCAAGCAATTAAAAGTTAAAAAAGGTAAAACAACAGACAGGAAGAGTACAGAAAACTAACATGGTTTATTGACAAAAGCCATTTATGACATCAGCAATGTGAGATCATTGTACCTATACTATAAGGCAAATGTCAAAAAAAAAAAAAATCACCCATACAACCCTGAAAAGATCTGAACTCAGAGCCCTATTCACCAACATTCCTCATTTACAAGCTGAGCCATGGAAGCAGTCACACTAAAAGATGTCAGACACGCATAACAGGTAATTCGTACACATTTGCAGAATGTATCGTAAAAGACAGAAAAAGCATTCAACCATGAGGAGAATTTGAACCCAAAAGCATTTTCACTGACATTCAAACAAGCAATTCATCTACAAGTTGATCCAGGGAAGCAGTCAACCTGAAGTTGTCAATGATGCTCATAGCAGGTGATTGTTATATATCTGCAGACTGGAAGCAGACAAGTCACAAAAAGCATTGAACCCTTAAAATATCTTTCACTGCACTCCACAAAGCACTTCACTTACAAGATGAGCTATGAAAGCAGAAACACAGGGCGTCAGTGAAGCACATAGTGACTGTTATACAATTGCAGAATGGTAGCATAAAAGATAGAAAAAAAGCATTCATCTCTGAGGGGTATGGAGCTCGACTTCTTCTGCACTTTTGAAATAACTTCATTTATAAGCTGAGCCATGGAAGCAGTCACACAAAAATGTTTTACCCTATTTTGTATTTGCACACTGCCTAACATTGGTCAGCTCACCTGCATAACTGAATGGCTAGCCATGGCCAATTTACAAAGTAAATGACAGTGAATGGCATTAATTGTTGCTATACAACAAGAAGTGTCACTCGTCATTGGCTGTACATGGTCATCAATGGTGCGGTTTGTAACTCATCACAAAAAGATAAGTGATTTTGAATCTCTACATTGGTGAGTGTGGTATGTTTAATCTATTTTTTGACCAGATTAAAGGTTGGAAATGTCAATACAGTAAAGAGATGAAAAAGGGAAGCAAGCAGTGGGTAGAAGGGAAGGTGAGCAAATAAAGAATGAGGGGGATGAAGTAGGGATATACTTTGTGTGGGACACGTGCCCATTTTGTATTTATGAAGAGAAAAGTAAGTTGTGGAAGGAAGTAAGAAGCTTAGATTAGGTTGCAAGGGAATACGGACATGAACTTTTGAACAGCAAGAGGATTATCAGCAACCAACAAACTTAAAGGAAACCACACAGTCAGATGGATATTTTTAGCGCTTTCTTTCACTTTTTATTCCAAACGTGAACTTCTTCAGAAAAAACGGGAGATCTCCCGTTTTTTCTGAAGAAGTTCACGTTTGGAATAAAAAGTGAAAGAAAGCGCTAAAAATATCCATCTGACTGTGTGGTTTCCTTTAAGTTTGTTGGTTGCTGATAATCCTCTTGCTGTTCAAAAGTTAATTTGGTTTAGTCCGACGCTGCTTGTGAATACGGACATGACTGACTGGGTATGTGGCAACACAATGAGAGAGGGGGGAACACAGTGAAAGGATACATCAGGCAAAAAGACAATGCTAAGGTGAGTGCTGAACAACCAACAGGCATGGGCAACTGAAACAAAAAGGATCAGAACACCAGGTTTGAGGGTAGGATGGGGTGTTCGCAGTTGCAGTCTCTACCAGCTGAGACCCAGTGGGAGATTACCAGCCATTATGGGTACTAGCACCAATAGGCCCTTTCTCAGAAGGTGGAACCAGTGCTGGACAGGGATGCTACTCAAGTCACCAGAGAAGTTTTTCCACTTGGCCAGGTCAGGCATCTAACCTCCTGTCTATAATACCCACTCCCCCCAATTTCTACCATCGGCCAATGGGTGACAAAGGCACCATCTCCACTTGCACTGCTACCAGCAAAGTACAACTGTACCATAATCTGGTGCAGGGATACCTAAAGTGGATGGTGCAAGTAGGGCAGGAAGTGTAGAAGTAACAGTGGCAGGCTTGGACCCAGACGTGCCTCGTGCTTCTGGTGATGGTAGTGGCACTGCCGCTGCCACCTAGGGGAGCCAAAAGGCCTTGTCAGAGGAATGGGTGTAGGTCATTGTGCTGCTGCAAATAGTTAAAGAAATAGAGAAAAACAAAATATGTGTACATAATACAATGGATGGTAACAAATTTGGGGGAGGGAATACAAATACAATGAAAACCTTAAGTTTTTACTATAATGAGAAAGATAGTTAAAAAATACACTCATTTGACCAAAAACACACACAAATTTAACAAGACTGTCAAGTACATGGAACTGAGAAGAGGACCTGTATAAATAACCATAACCATGTGCAGTCTGACAGATACAGAATTAATGTGATGAGCTAGACAGACCAATGGGTCTGTAGTCTGAGATGCACTAATAATGTTTTAGAAAAATGTACATACACAAAGAAAACATGCAGATCAGATATGTATTTCACTCACAGATATACAAAGGAAGCAACCTTCTCTTTTACACTGAAATATGTCCACTCACCTAATAATCTTACATATTTGTCACATGTAATGCTGCAAGTCATAATAATGAGAGAGAAAAATAAACTTTAAATATTCTTCATAACAGAACTATGGGGGTTGGGGATAAACCCACAGTCATCCTCACAATGCAGGCCAGTCTAACATCCTGACCCACTTGTCCACATATACAACAGGATGCATGTACAAACACATCAATAACATTAAATAGTTATACTGCTACCTTTGAGATATGGCAGTAATGACAATAGTGGCATTGGTGTGTGACAGTTACTTATTTTTGAAATGAATCTCTACTACTGTTAACATTAAAAGCAACACATTCTGAAGCAGGTATACTCACCGTGGCACTCACTTAGGCATGACAATATTTTCCTGTGCAGCTGCCTATTCATGCGGATCTCTTTACGGCTATACACATAAAAAAAGCAGTGTTTAATATATCTGCATGGTATCCAGTGTCAGTTGACATGTGTAGCTATCATAAAAGGCCAATTCAAAGTACATAGGTAGCGCATTCATCCTCCCATCAGTCAAGGAGGTCAGGACTGTGGTGCCTCATGCCACTGCTCCTTTGTATGTCGAATTCCAGTTGCACAGCCTGGGCTAAACTATTTCAGGCTTGAGTCTTGTACTGAAGCCTTTTACAGCCCTCCTGTACATGTCTTCAGATGCAATCGTTACGAAGGTGGTAAAGAAATATCTTTGACTCCTCCTCACACCACTTTTACTTCTCCAGCCATGATGTCTCACCTTGAAGAATCTCAGGGAAAATTACAGGGAATTGGCACCCAAAGCAGATCTCGTGTCCCATCTGTCACTGATGGACACCTCATTTCCATGACTCATAGTAAAATCAGAAAATACAGGTACATTACTATGGGTCATGATGACATTTAAGGTTTGAAACGTGGCCATCTCAATCCCTGTGCATGATAGGAAGTAATCAGAGACTACAGTGACTCTACATGCAAATGGTTAAATACGGAATTGTAGTCCACTCCCCTCCTTGAACATATGGCCTGAAACTCATGAATGCAGTGCTGCTGAAAGGGATACAGATGTATGCACGGTAATGAAGTGAAGTCTGCACAATGTTTAGCAGCTTTTTTCATTGCACAAACTGAGTGATTTTGAAATAACGAGTTAAAACCTAATTAACAAACAGTGAGCCCAGGCCAGGTGAATCTGCAAAGTATGTTGAGAAGCACAGAGCTTCATCATGCTATGGAAGAAAACACTGGAGCTGAGTATGAATGTTGCATAAAGCATTACTGGAAACAAAACTTTCTTCCTGCAAAGTGTATCTGGTTGTATAAGGTAAGTGTTACTTCTTACTCCATTCATTTGTACTACAGATGCTTCTACTACTATTTATCCTGTTGACTACACTGACACATTAACACCCCTTACTTTCAAATGTGTTGGCCAAGGTGCACTGAAAAGAGGAATGAAAGGGTTCAGCAATCACTGGGTGGCAAGATTTTTGCTCTGTATGGAAGAGACACCCTCCAACCTCATAATTAGAGCACTGCTCATAAGAATTTTAGTACTGTATGCATTGCACATGTCATTAGCCAAAATATTCGTAACAGTAATAGTAAAAAGTTGTATGTCCTCAGTCATTCGCATTTCTGTGACTGTTTTGTGTGGGACAAGTGCTCATTACACCTAGATGTGCTGATACAGACATGCAACTGTCAGGCATAAAAACAGCATGCTTGAAGGCCAAGGAGGATAGCAGTGGTATTTGAATTTGTAAGAGCCATGCAGGAACAAAGTTGTTAATTCTGCTGTTTTACATACTAACAGAGCAATGCCTAAAAAAAAACAGGGCAAGCAAAAAAAAAAAAAAAAAAAAAAAAAAAAGAGCAAAGCATCTGCTAGAACCATTAACATTCACATGCAAGGCAAAATTCTCTGATGCTGACAATGAAGTGGGTACTCCAGGCCCTCTGTCTCCATAAGCAATGTCTCTTCAATGTATATGCAGCCTATTAGTCCTACCATGACTATGTCTGGGCTGAGATGGTCACCAATGTTAATGCAGCTGTTGGGCAGGATTACAGCTACAAAATGGTGCCTTGCAGGGTCATAGATTTGATCCACGATGCTACCTAAAGAAAAGTCATGACATGGGAATGTATGGCAACGAGCTGGGGGCCATCAAGTAGATCACCTCTATGGAAATGGAGGTGTTCCTAGCCTCTCTCAAAGGAAGTAGCACTTCTACAGAGTCCCACACTGTGGTGCTGAGCACCGGGACAGAGCAGGACAGGCCCCAGAGAGTATCCACTGCAGATGCTCCAGGTTCACTGCATCAATACCTGCAAGTCCGCTGTACCCCTTAGGCACTACAAAACTTAATTAAATCAGTGCGTCTTACAGTGCACCGTACATCGGGGATATGACAGCCATAACCATCTGCAGAAGGGGTGGTCATATGGATATTAGCTTTTGTAACATTTTCAGTTGTAAAACTCTCTGTTGCATGTAAAGCTGTGGTACTGCGTTATACTTGCACTGAATATTTTGTGCTTTGGTATATTCACAGGTGATTATTTACTGGTTAATAGCACTGTGGAACTGGTCTTGCCTGATGTTGAGAAGATCTGCAGCTTCTGATGATGTTGGTATGGATGAGCTGGCACTGTCAAGAAGTACAGAATGTATGCTGTACACAAGGAATGTAGCTACTACAACCTCAACACAGACCATAGACACAAACTCTATACCTGTGGATACGCAGGTTATCCAGATATTACAGAGAAGATAGGTTGATGGGGAACAGTAAATCAAGAAACTATGTTCTCAGTAGACAGATGTATGAATCTGTCCCTACCACACATGGGCAAAAAGGTTCCCAGAGGGGGTGGGGTGGTAATGGTACTCGATGGAGACAGGATTAGCACTCTTCCGGCCAAAGGTTGTTGTGTTAGTAGCCACAACCTAAAGAGTGCACAGGGACATTGTGGGTGCAAACACAAGTACCACCACAGCCACAGCTGAGATAGTTAAGAGTAATCCAGGTTGTGCATGATGACCTACTAGAGTGAATGTTGAATATGTGCGAATCCTTAGACTCTGCAGATGGTCACACACCAGAATGTGCAACTTCTAAGGCTCACCTGTCATGGGTGAGGGGATGTCCACAGAACACATCATCTGCTACAGCCACAGATGTTAGTCAACATGGCCATGGACATTCAAGGCCCTGCTCCTGCAGTGCTAGCACTTCCACAGCAACCCTCTCAACATTAAAGCACCCCACACCAGTACTGACATTTTGCATAAAAGCACTTTTTACTTTTATTGACCTCAGCCTTCTCACACATCTCCATGTGAAAGAGATGCACTCATGTACTCCCTTCTCCATGGTTACTTGTATTGTTTGCATTTGATGTACAGTGCAGCCAGCCTATGCATGGATAAGCACAGCAAGGTATTGATTTTACATGCTTCATTTTATTGTAGTGTATCTGCTTTACTCCTGTATATTGTGCTATGTGCAAGTCGCTGCTTCTTTGCTAGTGTCACGGCATACTGTACCCGCCTCCATTTGGCATGATCAGCCCCTGCTTCTGGCTCCTCATCCGACTCAGCTGTCTGTTGTGCTGGGAACTCCTAGCCCTGCAAGTGCCCACCTTGCACTAACTGCTTCCCAAGTATAATACAGTGCAACACTACACACACACACACACACACACAAACACACACACACACACACACACACACACGCACACTTCTTTCCCACATGGTAGGGTCATACTGCATGGCAGCACTAGAGGAATCCATATGGCAAAAAATGCTCATCAATGTTTCTTGCTTGCAATTATACATGGTTACATCCATAGTCTCTTCTGGATTTCTTATGGGTGTCATGAGCCAGGGTTCAAAGGCACATCCTGTGGGAAGTCACTCCTCACAAACCACTGGTATAGGTCAGAGGTGTGCCACGTCATAACGCATAACTGCCTGGGAAGCCTGCACAGACACTGTAGATGATACTCTGTGCATTACAAACCAGCAGTTGATAGAGTGATACCCTTTGTAATTTACTTTTCTTCACAGTTCACCACGTGGGGCCTTTATTTCAATGTGGGTATAGTCTATGGCCTCCAGTACCTCAGGGAATTGTGCCATATGTCACAGAAATCCCATATAGTGTTGGCTTCCTCCTCTGGGGTACGCAGGAACCACATATGCTTCTCCATATATGTTGGAGCATGGCATCGAGAAACTGATGGAAGCATTCTCAAGGTAGATGCCCGAGATAACCCCACTGTGTCTCCAAGTAGGTTGCTGAAAGGTCCCTGTAGCTAATACACATAAGGGCACACATATAGTAGTATCCACTGGGATGGATACTCCATGACTTCCATGGGGCTGTAGATTAGGTTGACATACACCCACAATGATGTCACTATCAACACAGAGTTGTGGAGTCCATAAAATGTTAAGCATGTACAGATGACCCTGTGCCTCTAGGAGTGGGAATGGAGTGACGCCATGCACCATTGTGCATGGCAACAGTAATAAGAGCCTTCTGCAGGTACACATTTATTAAAGTTGCAGCAGCCCCAGCATTACTTCATGACTTACTCAATCTGAACATAAATGCTCAGAGTTCAAATATAAAGCAGGTTTAGCTATACTGCACTGCATTTATACATTTCTGAATTGCTCCATCATTTTGTTTTGCCTCATCATGCAGAGCTTGTCATTATACAATCATTTATTTGGTTTGGATAGCCCTACTACTACAGGGGTGCTGGATATTAGGGTTAACAAATCTCAGAAGAAAAAAAAAAAACAAATATGTCACTTAGTTGCAATAGCTATTAAAATAATACTTTCTAGTTGGAAGCAAAACAGTAAGTTTAACACTAAACGTATTTAGTATGGAACTTTACTTAATATACTGGTCAAGGGACAGTTAGCCTTCTGGCAGCAAAAGATGACAGTATGCTAGCTTCCTGCGCAGAGTGCTATGAGAAAACCTAGCTCTGAGGCTGTGTGAAGAGTCATCCATAAACAGCACTCTGCATCAGAATCAAGACAGGACAGCTTTTCCAAGGTCTGACCACAAGGGAGGTTTCAAAGTGGGAAATGTGGGAAGGGATCTAAAGTCTAATACTGCTAAAGGTTAGATTCTCTTTAATCTTGGACTTTTTATCCACAGGTAGAGTGGTTAAGTGTTGATGCTACTAAGCTCTGCTTGAATCGATCAACAGTTTGGTGTGTAGAAGATGCCCTGAAGCTTTAGAATCTGTTATATCCTACGCAGGATAGAACCCATACAGCTTAGGCTACTGCAGCAGTGATCAATATGAAGATTATTATATGATACTCTCTTCATTCTACTTTCAACCTTCTAGAGATGAGACATATAATGAGATCAAGGACATGGCATACATGACATGAAGGGATACTTTAGAGGTACACAGTTACGGCTCATATACATAACAAGCAAAGTGGAAAATGATGATGATGATGAAGCAAGGAAGAAGTTCAGGAAATAGTGTGTGTGTGTGGGATTATGGATGCAGATCCTTAAGGAGAACAACCACACAGAATATTACATTCATAGAGTAGCAGAAAGTATTCTAAAAACTAAGCCAATGCGAGAATGGGGAAAGGGGATGCTTGCTAATAGGGATGAATGCAAGTAGGGTACAGAAAATAGGCAAGGGGGGGTGGAATTTACTGGAGAAATCTGGCAAAGGAACCAAGATATTGTGAGCAATAACTTAAACAGGAAAGGTAATAGAGTGGGATGAGGCCGAGAAGAGATTTGGATTGCAGGCTACAGACTGCTTTCCCTATCAGGGCTTGATCTCAGAGTACAAACAAAGAGAGATGGGGGAAAGTGAAAGACCTACTCTAGTAGAATTTCTAGTTGGATCTAGAAGAGATACAGCTGTTAAAATGGATAATTAGTTTGAAATATAAAATACTGCATGATTACTATAAAAATTAATTACAAGAGGTTAGAAGAGATTGGGAAGACAGACTGTAAAACCAATTTACAAGAAAACAATGGAAGACACACATATGGCTCCCAAGTAAGCAACAAAGTCCTGAAGGTTGTATACATTTGCTTGGAAGTGTTTGCATAGGTATTTTTATATCTCAAGCAGACTTCAAAGAAAATTTTCTTAGGTGGATAGCAAATGTTGGAGGTGTGATGGAGAATAAAGAAGTAGCTGAGAACATGTTTTGGGACTGTAACCAGTTAGCAGATTTAAAAAAAATCCTTAAGGAGTACTCCATCAAAAATACTATGTGAGCAAATGTCTGTAAGTAAGGAAATAATTCTTAGTAGCTAGGATACAGGATCTGAGATGCCTAGACATAATAGGGCCTTACCAGGTTTAATTCTGTTGGCTGCCAAAAAAAAAACCAATTACTAGAAAATGGAAACCAAAGTCTACACCAACTGTATTTGAGGTATAAAATATTATAAAATAAGATAAAAGAATTGAAAGAAGGAACTATCGAAAAGGGAAGGAGCAAATTATATAGAAGTAAATGGAAATTGTGGGAACAAGTAGTTAAAAGGAAGGAAGGAATTCAGCATTTTTTGTAATATTGGATGGAAGATAGTTGCAAAGATTTTATATGTGATATATATTTTTTTACATGGAAAAATGTTAATACATTTTCTTTACCTTTCTGTTACTCTGTTTGTCTATGTTTTAAGGATAACTTAATAAAGGTGTTTAAAAATGGCATGGCATATACATAGTCACACAAACCTTGTCACCATTCTATACCGGTACAGTAAGTACTTGAGTGCACTAAGGCAATCCATATACACCTCCTTGAGCTCGGCACACCCAAGTCCTGATCAACTCAGCTTATCTTATGACAACCATGGCTTTCTTGTAAATGGAAGTCATAGGCAGTAGAAAGGAAAAGTCCTACTTTCATGTCAAAGTTCAAGTTACTCTACTTCCTTTTCCAAAAGGATAAGATGGGTAAGGAGCAGAAGACAAAAAATTCTAAAGCAAAAACATGATGCATTACCAGGTGGCTCAGTGGTGAATCAGTCAGGGCTGCTGCCACACAGGGCTTGATTCTCCTGTTCAGTTCTTGGCTGAGTGCCTCTATGCAAAGTCTGCATACCGTGTGTGTGTGTGTGTGTGTGTGTGTGTGTGTGTGTGTATTTGCGTGTATTTGCTACATGCTCCAGTTTCCTCCAATATCTCAATGACATGACACACATGAAACCATCAGTCTCACAAACTGCTGGTGTGTATGTAAGCACATATCATTCAGAAATAAACTGGGATCTTATCCAGAACTTATTCTCTTCTTTAGCCTACATAGTGTCAGGATAGGCTTTGGGTCTTTAGGACCCTAAACAGGCTAAAGCAGGAATTAGAAAATTAGTTAAACATTACCATGAAACAACAGAAATGTTGCATTGATAAAACATATAAAAAATGCACAGATGATGACAGACTGCTAAAGCTGTGAGCATTACCTGAATGGAAGCTGCATTGCTGTTTAAACTTCTTGAAAATACTTTGGCATTTAAGAATTTCATAAAGTTTGTGCACTCACCATTTCTTCCTGTGCTTGTACCATTTGTGTTAGCCATATCCATCTTGTTTTCATCTATAAAAATAACCTCCTCCTCTTCCTCATCGTCACTTGGAAAATCTTCAATGCCCCAAGCATTTTCAATGCCTTCGCCAATCTGTACTGTCCCTGGAGCCCATACAACTGGTTTTGAATTACTAAAGCGATTAAGGAAAACTGACAACTGCAAAATCACTTTTAACATTTTTCTACAAAAGGAATTCTAGCACACAAAACAACCACTGTACAGATCAGCTGACCGTGATTAACAGAGAGACAGTTTATATGGGTGGACTCCCTGTTAGGCTCCATGTCCTCACCAGAGGTTGCACATAGACTGGAATCCCCACCTCTCTCACAGGGATAAGACAGCTGGCTATTAGCCACTTCATTTTCTCTCTCCATTCAGCCCTACCACACATCTTGAATCTATTTTCATATTTGGCTTGGTGGAGGCACAGATAGATACCCTGCTTCTTGTGCCACAAGGAAAAAAAAAATCTTCAGTTAAAAACTTATCACAAAAAAGGCTCCCTCGGTGGTTGCATGATTAAAATGGAAGTTGAAATTAAAACCCTAAAATTTGTGGTTTAAGATCAATCAAAGCTGCAGAATTCTATAAAAGAGATGACTAGTAAAACTACATGGGGACAAATATTAATTACATACTTTTTTAGAAAGCAATCTTACTGCCTCCAATATATGGATTTCCAAATTCAAAAATTAATGGAAAGACACTAGATAAAGCATTCGACAGCAATGTTACTGACAGTAAAGGAAGTATTGTCAATTCATTAGAATCCATAAAGTCAACAATCAAATCACACTGAAAAAACAAAATCAAAACTGCATCCACACACATTGTCAAGCTGCAAAATGCAGTAAACCTGTCACAAACATGCTTAACCAAAACAAACTAGCCAGCTCTTGTTCTGGAAATAGCATCCAGTTTGTAATGCTTAGCAAATGTATGGGTCACAGGTCCAAGTGGCAGCCTCAAGTATGGAATTGGTATTCAATCAGTTTGAAAAAAAGGATCAGAGGAAGCCATGGCCCTGGTAGAATGAGCCTTTACAAAGGCAGAAAGGCTATTCCCATGAAAGGAGTAACAAAAAGAAATGGCCTTAGAGATCATGAAAAAAATGGATCGTTTAGAAACGGCCAAACCTAGAGATCTGGGATGAAAGGAAATAAAAAGCTGCTCAGACTCGCAAATGGCCTTGGTCTTAAATAAATAATATCTGAGCTGTTTATGCAAATCTAAGGTGTGAAGAACCTTCTCACTAGCAGACTGTGGAGAAGGTAAAAGGAGGGCAAATTAATAGACTGATTAAGAGACAATTTATTAACCACCCTGGGCATAAAAGCAGGATTGGTAGAGAGAGAGACCCTTGTCCCTATGAAAAACTAAAAAAAAGGAGGAACAGCCATAAGAGCCTGGAGTTGAAACTCTTTTCACTGAAGTAAGAGCCAAAAGAACAGTCTTCTATGTACAATGTTGTAAGGAAGCTGAAGCTGCAGTCTCAAAAGGAGACTCAGTCAATTTTTCAAGAACAAAATTAAAGGTCCCACGAAGGAGGAATAGATTTCCTGGGAGGTCTGATATGAAATCACCAAACAAAAATTCTCTTCTATTTAGACATATAGGATTTCCTGGTCTCCTGCAGAAAGTACAGTTTTGTACCTACCATAAATGTAGATGTTCGAGTGCTCATACAGCTGCAGTCATTACAGATGGGTTACCCTGCCGTCAGGCGGGTCCTCGGTCGGCCGAATTCCAAAGTCTAGGTCCGGCGTCGGTTGTCGTAGCTTCTTCCCTGACGTCAGTGCGGCAGGGGTATAAAAGAGGCAGCCGACGCCATTTTCTTCAGTTTTTCTTGCCCCAGATGTCAGGTGCCCCCAGAAGGAAGGCAAACATAATGTTATGCAAACATGCAATATAGATAAATCAAAAAACAGTAGTTGCAAGCAAATACACCATAAAAGAATACCCCAAATAGGTTGCATGATAGAGGTGATTGTCATAAGGCCTGTCCTAAGAGGGGACGGAGGGGGGGGGGTAACCTGGACTGCAGCTGTATGAGCACTCGAACATCTACATTTATGGTAGGTACAAAACTGTACTATGTTCATTGTGCATACAGCTGCAGACATTACAGATGGGTAGAATCCCAAAGCTAAGTAAGGGTGGTAGGCACTAAGTGGAACTAGGAGGAGCGAGGATGCCCTGCAGGACTGCTGTGGCAAAGCCCGCTCTAGATTTTGAGTATAGTGGAAGGTGGTAGTGCTTGGAGAAAGTGTGTACTGAGCTCCAAGTAGCTGCTTCCAAAATGTCCTTGGTAGGGACCCCCCTGAGGAAAGCTGCAGAGGTAGCTGTGGCCCTGGTGGAGTGGGATCTGATGTATGCAGGCACAGATTTTCCATGAAAAGAATAACAAAAGCGTATGCAGTGGGCTATCCATTTTGAAATTGCCTGTTTGGAAATAGCCTTCCCTTGAGCACCTGTAGCATAGGACACACAGAGTTGCTCAGATTTCCTGAACGGCTTTGTTCTGTCCAAGTAATAACGAAATTGTCTGTGAATGTCCAAGGAATGTAGTAGTCTCTCCCCTTTGTTCTGTGGATTTGGATAAAAGGTAGGTAAGTGGATAGTCTGATTCAAAGCTACACTGGATACTACCTTTGGCATGAAGGTAGGGTTGGTTCGTAAGGAAACTCTGTCCTGATGGAAAATGATGAATGGTTGCACAGCCATGAGGGCCTGCAGTTTCGAAACCCTGCATGCTGAGGTGATAGCCAGAAGGAAGGCTTTTTTCCATGACAAGTATTGTAGCTCTGCTGAAGAAGCCGGCTCAAAGGGAGGCAGGGTCAGCTTTTCCAATACGAAGTTGAGGTCCCAAGCTGGAACTGGTGGTTTCCTTGGGGTTTTATATTTTTTGCCCCTCTGAGGAACTGCCTTAATAGAGGATGTGAGAATAAAGGAGGGTCTGTGTTGTATTGTGCAGAAATGGCTGAAGCGTGGATCTTGATGGAGGAGAAGGAAAGGCCACTGTTTAACATCTCAGCTAGGTACTGTAAAATTTGAGGTATATTTATTACCCAAGGATTTTGGCCCTTTTGATTCCAGGAACAAAATCGTTTCCATTTGGCGGAGTAGGCTTTTCTAGTAGAAGGTCTTCTGGCCTCTAAGATGACATCCTGCACCTCCTTGGACAGGAGAGTCTGTTGGGAAATTAAGGTATTCTCCATGCAGCTAGATTTAGGGTTTTGAGCTGGCTGTGAAGGGTTTTGTAGTTGTGCTGGGACAACAGAAGAGGTACTAGAGGTAGGATCCATGGTGGGGAGTGTGTCAGGCTCTTTAGGAGCGGATACCAGTGTTGTCGTGGCCAGTCTGGAGCAATGAGAATCATTTGTGGTCTCTCTGCTCTAGCTTTTAACAGAACTTTGGTCAGTAGAGGAAGAGGCGGGAAGGCATAAACTGTCAATGTTGTCCAATTGAAAGAGTGCATCCACTTTCCAGGCCTGTGGATGATAGGTCCTTGAACAAAATTTTTTCAACTGGTAATTTCTGTGGGTAGCAAATAGATCTATGTCTGGCTGTCCCCATGCCTGAGTTATCTTTGAGAAAACTTGAGGATGCAACTTCCATTCGTGTGGATCTGTCATATTTCTGCTTAGTTTGTCTGCCAGTGTGTTTTCCTTTCCTGGCAGGAATTGTGTCTGTAGTTGAATTTGCAATTCCAGTGCTGTGTTCCATAGGGTCATGGCTTGCCTGCACAGGGGATATGAATGAGTTCCCCCTTGTTTGTTTATGTACCACATGACTGTGGTGTTGTCTGTCCTTATCAATAGCTGGCCTGGATGCAGTAGGTCTTTGAAGGTCATAAGAGCATTTTGCACGGCTAGCATCTCCTTTTGGTTGATATGTAGGTGCTTCTCTTTTTGGGACCATTTTCTCTGAATGCACTGATCTGCCATGTGTGCTCCCCAGGCGTAGTCTGAGGCGTCTGCTGTGATGATTTGAGTTGCTTGAGGTACACAGAAAGGGAGACCTGTGTTTCTTTGGCATGCTTGAGCCAACCACAAAAATTCCTTTTGAAGGCATGGAATGAGTGGTATAATTGTTTCCAAGCTGTGGCTGTGTTGAGACCATAAGTTTTTTTAGGTACCATTGTAGTTTCCTCATATGCAGCTTTGCACATGGGATTAGTAGGATGCAAGATGCCATGAATCCCAGAGCCTGCAGGACTTTCCTTGCAGTTAGTCTGGTGAAAGTTGCCATTTTGCTGAAGTATTGAGACAGTTGCCCTTGTTTGTCTGGCGTGAGGTAGGCCATCTGGGTGGCTGTATTTAAGCTGGCACCCAGGAAAGTTATCTGTTGAGAAGGTATTAGTCTTGATTTCTTTTTGTTCACTGTATATCCCAGGAAGTTTAACAGTTTTATTACAAACGCCAGATGCTGCAATAAAATGTCCTTGCTGCCCGCTTGGATCAGGCAGTCGTCCAGATATGGGTAGATTTGTATTCCTTGTAGTCTGCAAAAGGCAATTACTGATGCCAGGCATTTCGTAACACTCTGGGCACAGTAGACAAGCCAAAGGGCAATGCAGAGAATTGGTAATGGGTTGAACCTGCAAGAAATCTGAGGTATCTTCTGCAATCTTGTCTGATAGGGACATGCAGGTATGCCTCCTTGAGGTCCAATGTTACCAGCCAAGACTCCTTGCTCAGCATGGGAAGAAGCTGCTGTAATGTGAGCATCTTGAATTTTGGCACCTGTAGATATTGTGTTTAGGATGGATAGGTCTAAGATAGGTCTCCAATCTTTGTCTTTCCTTGGTACCAGGAATAGTCTGGAATAAAAACCTTGACCTTGTTCTTTTGCAGGTACCTCTTGAATCGCTTTCATATCCATGAGCGCGGAAATTTGTCTTTGTGCCTCTGCCCTTTGACTTTGTGGCAGGTTTGGCATGCTTCTCATTTTTGGAAGAGTGTGAAAGTGGAACCTGTAGCCTCTGTCTATAATGTCCAGAATCCATTTGTCTTTTGTAACAATATGCCAGTTTTTTGAAAATAATGCCAGTTTTCTGCCCAAAGGTGCTGCCATTAAAGCTTTGCTTGGCAGGCATAGGGGGAAGTCATTGTGTCTGTTTTCTAAATGACTGTGATCTATCTTCTCCACCTCTTGGGGTTGGTGCTTGCCACTGTCTTGCTCTGTAAGATCCTTGAGGTTGTCCTCTACCCCTTGGGCGTCTGTATCTGCCCCTTTGAGGTCTGTCCGTGGCTGGAAAGGACCAATTTTTTGAAGGCCAGTTTCTGCTGAAGCGTGGAGGCTGTACCTGCAGGAAATCTTTCACTGTTTGCATAGATTTTGCTTTTTCCTCCATTTTCTTTAGTACCTCCTCAGCTTTAACACCAAACAATACATCTTTTTGAAGTGGTGCATCTAATAACTTTGCTTTGACATGATCTGGTAAGGTTTGCTCTTTGAGCCAAGCATGCCTACGTATAACAGACCCCGTGACAGCAGCTCTACATGAGGCCTCTAAAGCATCAAAACCACACTGCAAGGTATGTTTACCCACTTGCTCTGCACCATGCAACAAATACTGCAACTCTTTCAAATCTGGTTGTTCTGTTTGTGTCATTTTGCTTTTCAACTGAGATAACAAAAACTGTTGGTACTTTAACATATGGAAGACAGTTTAATGCCCTCATGGTTAAAGTGGCAGATGTATACACCTTTTTTCCCCATCTTTCTAATGCTCTGGAATCTCTCTCTGAAGGTAAAGGTTTTTTAGCAGTAGAGGCCTTTATTCCCTTGGGACCCTGTGAAATAGTTTCTGGGTCAGCAGTATGGCTTTTATAAAAGAACTGGTGAGAATCAGGGACCCGGTAATACCGGTCTGGTTTAACAGGGGCTGGAGGTAAAGAATCTGGATTAAGGCTGGCTTCTGTGTACACATCATCCAAAATATCTGAAACAGGAGGGATAGCCAGGGGCATATGCTGGGGGAGCAGTAGAAATTCCCTGAGCCTTTTCTTGGAATCTGAGTAATCTTGGCCTTCCCAGTGAAAGTGTTCCCTCAATGTATGCAGGGTTCCCCCAAAAGAGTAATCCTCAGGGGGGGAGACCGAGGGAATAGACTCCTCAGCATCAGAGTCTTCGAAAGGGGAATAGGCACAATCCTGGTCCTCAGAATGTTCTGAGGTAATAGAAGCCTGGTCTGAGGAAGGGTAGTCTTCATCCAATCTGGGTCTTTTGTCAGAGGGGGGTTGAGAACCCCTGATGGGAGTCATCAAATCCTCAGCCATTTTTAGCATCTGCTTTTTAGGCATGGGGCTTTGAGAGGCGGTCTGAGGACCCTGTTTTTTTTAGTTTTCATGGCTGCTTTAGATTTAGTGAAGGATTTAATAGAGAAGGTGGAAGGCCTGAAGACGCCTTCAGAAATGGTAGGCCTGACTAAATTTTGAGTTTCCCCGCCAAGAGTGGCGTCGGTATCAGCAGTAGGAATGGAGACCGAGGAGCCTGCGACCTCGGGTACTGAAGTCACCGGTAAAATAGTTTCATCAGTATTCAGGGGCTGCATAGGCACCTCGCTGAGAACCGGAGAACCGGTAGTCGGCCTAAGTGTGGTCTCCGTACTCGGTGCGGACCTCGGATGACGGTCCTTATCTTTGCGTCTTTTGCTTAAAACTGGAGTCGGTGTATCCGACGACATAATTAAATTTTTTGCCAAAATAATGATGGGTGAACTCCGCCCGGCGCTTGATAGTGTGCTTGTTGAACCTAGCACAAAAATGGCAGGCCGAGACGTCGTGGTCTGGGCCTAAGCAAGGTATACAGAAAGAGTGGAAATCCTTATGCGGTATTTGCTTCCCACAAGAAATGCAATTATTAACTTTGTCTGACATCGGTCTGAGGCAAGAAAAGTTTCCCCACCGGGGTACTTAGCTTTAAAGACGACTTCGGCTGAAATAGTTTCGTAAATCTCAGGAGCTGGCCGACCGGCACTTGCGAACTGCTTCTGCTTCGGGCACCGCACGGCAAGAAAGACTGAAGAAAATGGCGTCGGCTGCCTCTTTTATACCCCTGCCGCACTGACGTCAGGGAAGAAGAGACAACAACCGACGCCGGACCTAGACTTTGGAATTCGGCCGACCGAGGACCCGCCTGACGGCAGGATAACCCATCTGTAATGACTGCAGCTGTATGCACAATGAACATCCCTAAGCATGTCTTCAGAAAAAAAGGTGCCTAAAAGAAATCAAAACCCTATCACCCACAATATCAGCTGAAGGGTGGACAAATGAGGATGGATGACAGACCCCTAAATTGTGTTAGTAGATCCACCTTGTGAGGTAACTTGTGCTGATTGCCCTTGGCTATGTGTAGAAGATGATGGAACCAATGCTGTCTGGGTCACAAGGGAGTTACTAACAAGATTTTGGGGGAAGACCCTTGGAATCAGATGAAGGGGAGGGGAAGAAATAGAGAAACACCCCAATTCAAAGAAAAGGACAGGGCATCCACCTTTCAGGCCACAGGATTTGGGACCCTGGTGCAAAAAAAAAGAGGAAGTTGTCTGTTTAAAGGGGAGGCAAAAATATCTCTTTCCAGGCGTATCCCACTGATGGACAATGTCCAGAAACATATCTCAGTGAAGCATCCATTCATAAGCCTGTGTTTTGGACGTGCTCAAAGAGTCTGCCTCTATATTCTGCTCTGAAGGAATGTATATAGCCCTAAGAGTCACTTGGAGGTTTTAATGGGTGAACGTTTTTGGATGGATCTAACCGTTACTGGAAGAACATTTCTGGCTACAGAGCAAGAGTATAGAAGTTGGCAGGTTTGGTTTTGTACCTGTAGAAGATGATTTTCTGATTTCAGAGACCGTTTGGATTGGTAGATGCTGAAAAATGAGGAGAGTGCTGGACATTCTGAAGGTTTGCAGAGTATTTTGTGTGCAGTTGTCAGTTACAAATAGGATAGATAGTGTGATGGCCATTTGAGACTATTTAATATTATGCAATGGTGGGTAGAGTATGAGGCATTAGCAGTGAACCTAGCAATTTTGTTGTGACAAGTTTCTAGATTTGACTTTAGGGTAGATAGTAAGTTTGTGAGTAATGGTGCACTGTAGCTTAGAAAGGGTAGTAAGTATGTGATAGCGAGGGTTTTTTTTACTAGTAGTACTAAGAAAGTGTTTATGCCAAAACAGGATGCCAAGTTATTGGCGAGTTTTTTTGATGTGTTGAATATGTAGGTCAAGTTTTAGGTGTTCATCTATTATCATACCTAGTAATTTAATGTGTGGCACTACCTCAATAGCTGCTTAGTAATTTAGTGTGTGGCACTACTTTAATAGCTATTCAGTAATTTAAATGTATGGCACTACTTCAACAGCTGCTCAGTAATTTAGTGTGTGACACTACTTCAATAGTGACTCAGCTCCGTCTGTAATCGCCTTGCAAATGGTACATTTTCTGTGTCCCTGTTGGAAAGGGGCTTTGGGGTGCTGACTTGTCTAAACATGGGCTAAACTCTTGGCTAGGCTTATAAGGGCATCCGGGCCAATAGCCTAGTAATTTCCTATGATATTGGACAGCTAGATCCCAAACCTGAAGAGCTAAACTGCAAAACAAGTAGGACTGTGCCTCCCCTTCTTGTTGATGTACTGTAGCACTGTTGTATTGTCCACAAAGATTTTGAGGCGCCCTGGAAGAAAAAGGGAATGAAAGTTGTGAAGGGTGAAAAGTAGACCTCTGATCTCCCTGGAGAATGAAAGTGGTCTGACCTCTGATGAGGGGGGCCAGAGACCCTAGACTTTGAAGGGAACAAAAGAAGCTCCCTACCCTATATCTGAGGTGTCTGAAGAAAGTTCCTTACAGGGGACTGGGGGCTGAAATGGAAGTCCTGGGTTGAGTTGACAACTGATGCACCCATCACTGGAGCTTGAACTTGAGGCATGGAAGAGGAGGTACTAGAAAATCTAGAGGATGACAGTGTTGAAAAGCCATACTGATTTGTGGAACCACTGACATTTTACCATGAGAAGCCAAGGTAGCATAGGAATGGTTGAAGCCATAAATCCTAGTGTCCTCAGAAGCTCCTGGCTGTAAGTGAAACCTGAGGAAGAAGAGAATGATAAAAGCTGACAAGAGATAGAGCCTTGGGAGGAGGCAGAGAAGCCAGCATAGGGATTGGACTGAAGCCAGCAAATGAGAAACACATGATCCCGAGAAGGAATCAGGACTGATTTTTTGGAAGTATATGGTAAATCTTAGGCTTTGCAAAAGACATAGTATAGTGGGGGTGCTGAAGCAAGGTCTCAGGGGAGGAAGCCTGAATGAGTAGATCGTCCATATAATGAAAGGGGTCTATATTAAAAGCTTGAAACAACAAAAGCTCGAGTCGATGTCTATGTACATGAACAACGAAACACGAAAACAGCGAAAATTGAAATGCCAAAAGTGTTTCCTGGTCAGCAGTGCAATGGTGGGGATAAGGAAATATATCCTTTTCCCTACTGCAGTACGGTCTCAGAGTTGGTATATTAAGGTAAGGGGGTATGGAGGGTGCAGGGAAGCGTGTTAATTTAATTCTTTAGCGTTATTTTTTACTTACCTGTGTGGCGCATTCTGATGACGGAACTCATTCGGCTTTTCAATTTTCACTGTTTTCGTGTTTCGCTGTTTATGTACATCCACCTTTATGTGTCGATGTACACAGACTCGAGCTTTTGTCGTTTTGGGCTTTTAATATAGACACAATGAAAGATATGAACCCTCCTCATCCTGCAAAAAGTAATCACATGAGTCAAGCATTTGATGAAAACCCTTAGGGCAGTAGAAAGGGCAAAGGAGAGAACTGAAAATGCAAGGAAGAAAGAGAAACACAACATTTCTTGAAAAGGGGATGAATTAACATGTGAAGATAAACAACCTTGAGATTAAGAGAAACGAAGAAAGGAAATAGGGTGTGAAGGGACAACATCCAAAAGGAAGGGATGTTCAGAAAGGTGCTGAGCTGAGAAAGGTCCAAAATAGGTCTCCAAGTGACTTCCTTCCTGGTAACCAGAAACATTCTGGAATAAAAAATCCATCCCTCCTGGGAAGGGGGGCACAGCTTCAATGGTAGCTTGAGCCAGAAGGGCCTGAAGTAGTTCTGGGAAGAAAGGAGGCTGTTCTTGAGGAGGTTAAGGAATGTCCAAGTAAAGGAGGAAAGGCTTTCCAACACCATAAAGTACCCCTGACAAAGTGTCTTGAGTGATTCTCAACCAACTGGGAAGGGGCAGGGAAAGATGAAGAGATGAGGGAACATGGTTCGGGAAAGGAGGTGATTCTCAACCAATTGGGAAGGGGCAGGGAAAGATGAAGAGATGAGGGAACATGGTTCGGGAAAGGAGGAAGCAGTCAGTCAGATAGAAGAACCTGGCTTGTCTTGAAAAAGATGTTTAGGAGAGGGGAGAGTGAGTAGACTTAGCAAAAGGAACCCTTCTAGAATTCTTCTTATTTTTGTGAGGAGAGTGAGGCTGCCTGTGAACAAAAGCAGATTTAGATAGATAATTCCTCTGGAACTTAGGAATAGGAGAAACAAGGATGTGCTTCAATTCCTGCAAGGCTTTACTCTTATCCTGTAGAGACTTAAGCTCAGCAGTTTGTACCCAGTTCTTGAGGGGAAAAGGTTCAGACCACCAGCTCCCTTACTTGGTTATCAAATAAAAATAAAGTTCAACAGTCTTCAAACACATTTACATCAATTTCTGATGTGCAGCATAACATTCTAGTTCACCTGAACAGAAGTTAAGCAGTTGCCGCTTTCTGAAGCAGATATAATAATGGGATCAGCCAAATAACAACTATCACCTCTCTTCGAACTCTGAACAGAATTTTCCAGTTTATAAAGAAGGCTTACATAATTTATCCTTCTGCAATATGAGTGCATGTTTATATATAATCTCATGCCATCTAATATGGTTGACTGTTTTTGAGAGTAGACATCTGGTAAGACGACACAATTACAGGTATGAGACATCACATAATTCCCCGGGTTGGGGAATATGCCTTTTCCCTGGTAATGTGTGATTTCAGAGTTAGCACATATAATTAGCAGACGGTGTGGGGGTGCAATAGGGTTGCCCTCTTGTGCAAAGGTATGTTTTTTTTTTGCATTGCTATGAGAAATTTCCTCAGAGTACACACATTGTCTGATGTTGACATTTGGCTCTCAATCTTATTTAGCAAACAGGTGCATTATCAAAATGTTGACCATTCAGAATGTAGAAAGAGGTAAATGGGTTAGTGTGTTTGTGCGAGTATTGGCAGGTTAGGGTTAAGTAAGGGGATAGCTTTTGTGTTTTGCGAGGGTTTGGATGAATGTCTGTGTCTGAGCCTGTCTTGTGTAGTGCTAGTATTATGGAAACAACTTTTCTAAAGTAAGGTGTGGGGTTATGGTTAGCACACTTTGGTGAAATTCAGAAAGCAGAGTCATGAAGTATAGCCATGCAAAAGCAAGTCAAATGGCTGAAAAAGCAGTCAAAAACAATAATGTTTGAAGAATGTATGTGGCAAAGATAAAGTAGTTATGGTACAGATGATCAAAGGAAAAAATTCCTGAAGCAGCCATATCCCATGTGGAGTGACCTTTGATCATAGCACTTTCTTACATGTAATTAGTTACAAGATGGCAAGGGTGATACAACTGGGCAAGCCCATTTAGAATGAAAATGCTTGGAACAAAGAAAATTAACAGCTGTTTGATCTTCCTAACCTTATGTACCAGTTTCCCATAAAATCTGAATTGGAAGTGTACGTCCACCTCTCTCTACTACTGTTTCTACTATGGTAAAAGTCACAGGGAGATGAATCAACTGGTTCACGGACAACTCAAAAGTTTCAGGAGGAAATAGGAGTTGATCACAAGGAACCCTCAATCTATATTCAAGACCAAGTAAGGCTTCCTAGAAGCAATGACATGCTGCTTAGAGATTCTGTAGTGATGGCAATCATCAGAAGCATTTCTCAAGAAACATGCTTCACCACCTTGAGCAAGCAGGCTTGAAAGGCTGATGGACATAATTATCAATCTTGAAGATAAGGGCTTGCAGAGGTTTCTTCAAAAGATGGATAAAGGTGAAGTACTCCTTTAAGAAAACAGAGCAGACAGTGCTTAGTCATAATCCTGTCCTCTTCACGATCATGCTGAACAGAAATAGCTGAAATATGCACTACCAACATGGAACAAGTGTAGCCTAACTCAAAAAGGTGCCTCAGATAGGTCAGCATCTTCTTCACATGAATAAAGTGTACACGTACATGGTAACACTACACCAAAAATGTGGGACCACTCTCACTAGGAAGCAAACTGATTTGGTCCTTCATCTTCCTGTCAAGTGTACAGCGGTAACCTCAATCACTTCTGACACACCCAAAGGGATGTACTGCACGATCAAATGATCCGCATCAGAATTCAGTCTTTGAGCTGGAACTGGTCATCACCTCCACCATATGGGACATCGGTGGCTTAGATCAGGAGAGTTTCCTGAACTACCAGCTAAGGATCTGAAATACCACCCTTCTCATGGGGGACATGATTTAATTCTGGCCTTTTTTACCTCAACTTTAAGATGAATTGTGGGATTAGGAAGATATAAAGGAAAGGGGAAGAACAGGTAACAAGCAATGAAGTGACATAATTTTGAACTTAGTCACCATCACAAACAAGTTTAGGAAAGAAAGATGAAGAACCTGTCTCCAAGCATTTTCTTTCTTTGGCACTAAAAACATCCTTGAATAAAAACCTTTCCCAATTTGGGAAGAAGGACTGCCAAAGAAGGAAGGTGGGGGCAAGGTCCCTTAAAACAGTCATTCTGACTTGTTAGCCTGTCCGTTTTGGGGGGATCCTAAATTCTTTTTGTAACCTCCTTGTCATTTCTTAAACATCTCATTACCCGCATTTTGTTTATACTTTTTTTTGCCAACATTGGTTTAGGGGGTTACAGAACTCCTTATAAACATTTGGAAAAAGACGGCAGAAAAATCTTGCAGATTCCCTACATCATTTTACCCTTTCATCACAGTTTTTGATAATCTCTGTAGCATACGAAATAAAAACTAAATCCATATCCAAAGTAGAATTTAAAAATCTCATTCTGCAGATCTGGAAAGTTCTGAGAATGCAGCCAGGCAAATCTCCTCAAAACAGCACCACTGGCCAACAGCCCTGGATGTTTTATCAACTAAATCCTACACATACTGTACATTGTACACAATGAGCTGCGACGAACAATGGAAACACAGCTCTGAATGGTCCAGATTTTTGCCTCATATTTTTGGTCTATTCCTCATAAAATTTGTGGTTTTCTGGAAAATCTTTAAGGTCTGAAGTCACTAAATAATGACAGATATTTTAGTTTTAGACTCAATATATTTCAGAAAATGCATACAAATGCAAAACCTGTTATTCTAGCAACTATTTAATTTTATAAGAGCAACATTTAAAATCTGTCCCTATTTTTTGGGCCTTCATCCCACAGTTACTTACAGAGATACGAATGGAAGAAACTAAATTATTTAAAGCATTTTTTCACGAGAAGAAACGGAGGCTAAACATTCCTCGTACTTTCACAATTAGTCAGAACAAACGTTAACACTTGAATTACCCAAATGTTTAACAGCAGTAGGATTACCTAAAGCTAAAACTGCTAGGTCAGGTTTGAAAAGAGTGGAAGAGTGCACAAACACAAAAAAAACAAAAAAAAAAAAAAAAAAAGGAACACGACACATTCTATATATGCCTTTTCAGGGACAGTAGGCTGACTAGAAACCTCAGTGTTCTCCCATTTAAACCACTGGCACATTCTGGAAACAGTTTCAGAGAAAAGAAACCTCCTATGGGAGAATCGAAAACTGAGCTTACCTCAGAGCCTGACTCTGAAAACTGAGGAGGAAACCCTGTATCTGGCCCTTCATCTTCCTGTCCAGATTCAGAATCTTAAATACTCAGGAAGTGAGATATCCCTTTTTCTTTTACCAGAAACCATCTTAAAATAAGGATCAATAGCCTGAATTAAACCCGGAGCCATACCCAGTAAACTACTCCCATCTAAGTAAATATGAGAAGGAATAGATATACGTTTAATTTTCTGTTTTTTTGACATGAAAAATGAGGCCAAAAAAGTGTTATTAATGGCAGCAGCAGCTTCCTGAGGGATGGGCACAATATTCTGACCAAACAGGGAAGTCTACCTGTTCCCTCTCCCAGGACCGACAAGAGTGGTTATCCCTTGCCCACTAAGGGGATCCACACAGAGGATGTGGCTAACACCCAGTCCACAGTGGCTGCAAGTGTAACATTAGCGAGATCTGGCATAAAAGATGAGTGGTCTGAGGAACAAGCTATGGGCACAGCAGAGTCACCCAACTGCAGCTGAGACACCCTGCTAGCCTGCTGTGGTGGGAAAGGGTATTTGTTTAGGTTTTTCTTTTTCTTTCTGTGGCTGGAAGAAGGACAGACTGTAGAACCAGCAGTTTTTGTTCCATGGTCAAAATGAAAATGGTACCCCTTTCCTGGGGAAAACAAGCAACAAAAAACAGTAAAAAGTCTTTTAAAAGTCACTTTTTCACATACAAGTACACTACATAAATTGTTCAATTCCTGCCTTCTCTTAAACCACATTTGTCCTCCAAAACATTTTTCTGCAAGTATTGCTCACACAATTTCCTTTTTTTCTATGCAGTTTACTCCTATCCTTTTCCAACGATCTTCTTCCTGTTTTTTTAATCTCTGTTACAATATTCACTACTTCAAGTACAGTTGGTTTAGATTCTAATTTCCATTTTCTAGTAATTGTTTATTTGGCAACCACCAGAATTAAACTTAACAAGGCCTTACTATGTCTAGGCAATTCAGATCCTGCATCCTAGCTTAAAAATAATTTCCTTAGTTACACTCATTTGCTCACCAAGTATTCCTGACAGAGTACGTTAAAGTCTGCCAACTCATTATACTCTGAGAACATATGCTTCCAGGGACTTCTTTCTTCCTCATTACACCTCTAACACTTGCTATCTACCTGATGAAAATTCTTTGGAGTCTGCTTGGGGTATAACATTATCTATGTAAACAATTCCACACAAATCCTAAATCTAGATTTTGTTGCATATTTGGGAGTCATATGTATGCTCTCAACAACTGTTCTTTGTGAATTACTTATCTGTTCTCTCTTCCCAATCTTTTCTGACCTCTTCTGATGGATTCCTATAGTTATTATGCAATATTTTATAAGTCCGACTGATTATCCCTTTTCTAACAGAAGCTTCTGTTGTAGATTCAATTAAAAACTCAACTAGTGCAAGTCTTTCATTTAGGATTCCCCTATCCCTTTCTGTCAATACTCCGATATCAATCCCTGAAAGGGAAGCCAGTCACTAGCCTACAATCCAAATGTCTTATTGTCCTCTTCTCATTCTATTACCTTTCCTTCTCTGATTATTTGTTACCAATACCCTGGTTCCATTGCCTGCTTCTCCACTAAATTCCAGCCCCCCCCCCCACCACACCTTTTCTCTGTACTAGAGATGCAAACATCCCTATTGTAGAAACTCCTTCCTCCATTATCATGTTGGCTTAGTTCTTGGTATACTTTTGCTACTTTAGGAATATAATATTCTGTATTATTGTTATATCCCTTAAGGATCAGAGTCCAAAATCCCATTCTTTCTAATATTTCTTGAATTATCTCCTAGCTTCATCATTATCCCCTTTCCAAATTATAGCTTTCTGCTTGTGCTATGCATAAGCACCCTGTGTCACTCTGAAATATTAGTAAAAAATCCAGAAATTGGCAAAATACTCTCTGTTCAAACAGTCCAAGTAAATTCCAAAAAAGAGAGAGAGTAATATACCATGGCTGGAGTGCTGTAAAAAAAAAACTTTACTTCACCATAAAATAATAAAAGCAATAAAAGACGGTAAGCGCTTTCACAGTCTACTAAACAACTGCTTCTTCGGACCTGTCTATTATACAACTGCTTCTTCAGACTTTTTTGGAATTCACTCTAAAATATCCCTTCAAATCAGATAATCCTAAACCTACTTGTTTTCTACTGGAGAATAGAGTTATCCCATTTGACACTTGCCATCTTCCCCTTTCAAATAAAATACCTGAATCCTTTATTATGGCAAGAACTTCCACTTTCTCAGTTTTTGTATTATCTATTGTGTAGTCTCTTCCCAAATATCCTTAGCTGCCATAACAGCATTATTTTTAACCGATACTCCTAAATACTTAATTTTTATCAGGTCTGCATAAATATGGGTATTGCTGAACCAATTCATGTCTGGGCATGTATTTTATAATTAAAGAGTTTGTTTTATCTTCATTCATTTTACATCCCAGGAAAAAAAAAAACAATACTGTCTCAGAACGTTCCACAACACTGAGATATCCCTTACTGGTTATATGAGGTACAAAATAATATTTACAAATAAAAGTCAAACTTTTTTAATCATCATACCACTTATTCCCTTAAATTAAATTTTTGAATCCCTTATTTTCTTAGCCAATGGTTTTAAATATAAAACAAATAAAGGGGAAAGAGGGCATCCCTGCTCGGTTCCTCTGTCCGACAAAACTTAGACAGCAACCCTTACACTTTGATTTTGCCTCTGATCCCTCATATGTCCTTTTAACTAACTTTTTTTTTTTATCAAGAAATGTAAATGCTTCCATTGTCCTACTCATAAAAATCCCAGTTTTTCCATAAGACCCAGCAATAACAGTGGTATTTTCTTACATTCTGCTTTCCCCTGGATTATCACTGTTCTATCAATATTGTCAAATGTTTGCCTCCCCTCCACAAAACCACATTGATCCATATCTGTCAATTTTGGCATCACTTTTGCCATTCCTTTAGCCATTATAGATACACACACTTTATAAACATGGTTTAAAACTGAAATGGGCCTATATTAAGTTGTATCAGATGTGTCTTTACCATTTTTAGATATTACAGCCCCTTTTCAGGATGTTGGTGCCTCCCCTCCTATTAAAATACCATTAAACAACCTCCTAAGATCTTTACCACTTTCTTTCCTCCTAGCTTTCAAACTTCCATTGGAATACCATCTATTCTTGGAGACTTTCCTGTTGATTGGTTACACATCGCCATTTTTACCTTATTTTCTCCTTAGTATTTCAGTCTAATTTCCCTCTAACCTTGGCATATTTAAGTTTTCTATAAACATTTCCATTTGTGTTTTTTCTAGACCCCCTTCCCCTCTGCTTTATACAAATTTTCATAATTTTTGAAATACCTCTACAAGACCTCTGGTTATTTTCCTTGTTATAGGCTCCTTAAGCATATTATCCAGGTACTCCCTTTATTCTCTCTTTAGCACTCTGCAATTTGGCCTCCTTGTTCTGTGCGATTCCCCTTATTTTGTAATAATTTAACTTTTGTCAGCCACTCAACAATTCTTATTACTTTTTAACCAAATCTTTTTCTTTTATTTCTACCCTACTTTTAATCTCCACCTTCATTTTATCTCACTCATTAGCTATAAATTCTGGAGTATTTCTATCTTCCCTACAACTCCCAGATCATTTCCAATACTCATTCCTTAAATTATTCTCTTTTTAACAGGTAAGTGAAGAATCTTTACTTCATTACCCTGCATTTTTATTTTAATAATTATTAGTATGTGATCTGAAACATTTACTGCATGTGTGTCAAAGTTCTCAATTAAATGCACATGTTCCTGTGCTATATATGTCTGTCTAATCTAGCCCAGTTATTTTACTTTGGTGAATATGTAAAGTCTCAGAGTTACTACTACTGAATTCATGGCTTTTGCAACAAATACTTTCATACATTTACTCAGAATTCTACCCTCTTTTGTTATATTTCTTCTTTTAGGTCCCCTAGAAACATCCTCTCTATTGCAAATCAAATTCCAGTCTCTCTCTCTCTCTCTCTCTCTCTATATATATATATATATATGATTTTTTCCTACAAAATGTTTAAGCTCCATAACAGCAGTTTTAGGTGGAATATAAATACATGCTAGTATAATCAAAAGGGGAGGTGGTGTCGCTATTCTCTATTCGTACTCTCTCAATATCTTACCACTCACCATTTCCCCTCCCTCTTTCCACCCTGCAGAGCTACTCATAGTAACCTGCCATCTCAACACCTACCAAAAACTAGCCTATATCCCACCAGGGAATAATATTACCATCCTTGAAGACATCTTATCTTGGTGTTTCATCACATACCCATTGAAACTATCATTCTTGGGGATGTAAACATACACTGGAACTTGGTTAATTCTGCTACACCTTCGCATAGTCTCAATCTACATGGTTTTACTCAACTTGTCTCCTCTCCCATCCGCCTTGGAAAAAACACTCCAATTCTATCCTTGACTGGATTCTCGCAAATTCTTTAAATACCACCAGCCAGGTACACTACCTGACTCCATCAATGACCACCTGTCTATCCACAATTACTAGATACTCACCCAACCTCACTAATACTCACCTCATAAAATACATCCATAACCTAAGAAAATTCAATACCACCTCCTTCGACAGAATTGTCTCCAAAATTAACTGGTCCTGCCTATACTCTCTACCTTTAAGCGAAGCAGTCAGCTACTTCAACCAGACATTCCTAAACATACTCAACTCTCTTGCCCCCATCAGGAAAATAGTCAAACTAAACCTGCCCCCTGGCTATCCAAAGAGACCTTCCACCTCATGCATAAAAGAGATGCCACTTGAAAACAATAGAAAAGCAAATCTCCTGCCCTCCTACAATTGTACAGGGAACTTAGAAACCTTATTAAAAAAAAAAAGTCAACCAGGACAAAAGAAGCTTTCACTTCTCTGACCAATCTCTGCACACTTCTAACCCCTAGAAGTTCTGGACAACCATAAAAACTCTTCTCAAACCTGGCTTACCCACAATTCCCAACCCTTTTCCCAATCAATCACCCTTGGATACAGCCATCCATTTAAATCGCTACTTCACTGATACCATTTCTAAACTAGTACCTACCACCACCACCAACCTCGACCCTACCTCTAATTCCACTTCCAGTTCTACTACTAAGGCCACACCTTTTTCACATCCCCAGTCTGACACCACTAACCTCTCAGGCCCCTTCATGCTTAAACCAGTTTCTGTTAGTTATATTAAAACTCTCCTCCATAAACTCCAACCTTGTTCTCCCGCACCTGATAACCTACCCCCCCAATTCCTTAACGTTGCTGCTAACTCTATTGCCCTTCCTATCACCATTCTAATCAACCTCTCTATCCAAGAATCCACTGTCCCCTCTATTTGGAAGCAGTACTACACTATTCCACTACATAAAGGAGGTAAACTCCACAAAACCATCTAACTTCCGTCCCATTGCTATTCTTTCTCCCCTCTCCAAAATTCTCGAAAAGTGCATCTATTCTCAACTACTTTCTCATCTTACTCTAAACAAACTTTTAACCACCACCCAGCATGGGCTCAGACCCAAACACAGTACTAACACTGCACTCTTATCCTTCTCGCATACAGTAGCCGAGGCCAGAAACAATAACAAACTTGCGTCCTGCCTTTTCTTAGATCTCTCAAAGGTTTTTGATACAGTCTCTCACAGCCTTCTACTTCATAAACTTTCTCAGTTGAACATTTCCATCCCCACTCTTAACTGGTTCTCAAGTTACCTGTCCAATCGCCTACAAGCAGTTAAATGACTAAACTCCTTCTCTCCCTTTCTGGCAGTTCAGACCGGTGTTCCTCAAGGCTCAGTTCTCGGTCCCCTCCTTTTCAATCTCTTCACCAATGACCTACACACTGCCTGTAACCTCTCCTCTATCATTCAGTACACAGATGATTCAACTCGGATCTCCATTTCTATCAACAACTTCCACAATTCCACCCAAACGTAATTTCATTCTGTTGAGAAGTGGCTCACCAACAATCAACTCATCCTGAACCCCTCTAAAACTAAGCTCTTATTATTCCTGCCTAAAACTCTAGCCCAACACATATCCAGCTTTCTCTTATCCTCTCTAAATGGCACCATCATAAGACCAGACTCGCACACTAAACTCCTGGGTGTAATCACAGATGACCAGCTCAAACTAGACCTACACATACTTCATTCCATGAAGAACACACACCAAAAACTGGGCCTGCTTTACAGAAATAGCAAATTCCTGACCCCCAACTCCTATCTCCTCCCTGCCCTCCTCTATGGCTCCCCTCTATTTTCTAATCTACAAAATAACCTGCTGGCAAAGCTTGACCAAACCTACAACAAAATTACTAGATTTGTCACCAGCAGCTCCTATAAATCCCATAACTGCACAGCACTCACAAAACTACACTGGCTTGAACTCTCACACCTTCTGGCCAAAAGTCAGCTATTCCAAGCTTTTACAATTCTTAACTCTAACTCTGACTGTCAATCCCTGTCCAACCTGATCTACTGGCACACCCCTCCCAGTTCCCTGCGCAGCTCCGATAAACATTGACTGGGAGCACTACTCAAGCCCCAGCACCTTAGCCCAAAGATTCATAGAAATTATAAACTCAAATGCTATGGAACAACTAGTCACCACTCCCACAAGAGGGGACAACATACTAGACCTGATCATTACCAACATGGGGACTCTATGCTCCACACCAGAAGTATATCCCTCATTGGTAAGATCAGACCATAAATTAATTTCACTGGATGTCGACATCCCAACCCCACCCCCAGCCCAGAAAACCACAGTGAAAAACTTCTCAAAAGCGAACTTCTCACTTCTCAAAACCGAAGTGGAATCCTTCAAGGCCCCAGGGCCAGTGGAAACTACAGCCCAAACTGCAGAATCCTATATAAATGCATTCTACGGACATCTCCAGGAATGCATGGATCATGCTATCCCAAACAAAACCAAGACAAAATCATCCAAAGGCAGGCGTCCAGTCTGGTGGACCCCTGCCATAAATAAACTGTACAACAGAAGGAGGAAGCTACTACATGATAGAGCAAAATCCCTAATAGGGAAGGCATCTCTGATCAGTACTAGCAAAAAATTATGATCCCTCATAAAATCCTCCAAGGCCAGCTTCGAGAGAAAAATTGCACAAGACACCAAAGACAATCATAAGGCTTTTTTCAGTTATGTTAGAAACCTGGGATGCAACTCCCAGACTTGTTCTGAGTTGATTCTAAACGACAAAAAATACACTAAACCCACAGACATCGCCAATATCCTGGCAGACAGGTTCAGTGCAAACTCCCCCCCCCCCCCAAAAGAGCAAGTATCTATCCCGGCAGAGGGCTGCCTCCCAAACATCTCAGATGCTCAGGTGAAGGCTGCCCTCTCCAAAGCAAAAAACACTGCTTCCATGGGACCAGATGGCGTCCCAGGTTGCGTCCTACATGAAGTACAAGAGGAACTAATCCCTCAAATAAAACAGCTACACAATCTCAGCCTCACTACAGGATATGTGCCCACAGAATGGCGTACAGCAACAGTGGTCCCACTCCACAAAGGTGGAGCCTCTACGGACCCTGGAAACTATCGCCCCATAAGCCTGACTAGCTTAGTCTGCAAGGCTATGGAGAGGATCATCATGGAGCTCATAAACAAAGACATTGGGGACCTACAGACACTAGATCCTACCCAGTTCGGCTTTGTCAAGGGCAGATCCTGCCTTTTGAACCTGGTTGACTTCTTTGAAACAGTCACCAAAGCTATAGATGAAGGGAAGGTAGTCCACACATCCTATCTGGACCTTGCAAAGGCATTTGACACAATACCCCACTTGGGCATCATAGATAAGCTATCCAGCTTAAATATAAACCCCTATGTCACAAGATGGGTCGCAAACTGGCTCAAAGACAGAACCCACAGAGTGAGAGTTGTTGGAGCCATGTCAGACTCGAAACCGGTCACAAGTGGCGTCCCACAGGGTTCTGTCCTGGGACCACTCTTGTTTGGTATATACTTTTCCGAGGTACAGGCAAATGTGGGAGGACTATGGCTCACCAAGTTCGCAGATCACTGCAAACTGGGCGCCATAATCAACTCTCCAGCTGACACAAACATCCTTCAAAAAGGTCTCACAGAGACAGATAACTGGTGCCAGCACCATGGTTTAAAGCTAAATGCCAAAAAATGTATAGTCATACCCTTTGGCAAAACAATGTGCCCACAAATTACCACATAGGCGGAAACCCATTAAAGTACAGAGAAAGTTATTAGGGACCTGGGGACCCAAGTTGATAGCAATCTCTCCTTTGAAAACCACATTGCCAAAGTGGTTAGAAAGACCTTCTACATAGCCCACCTCATCAGGAAGGGTTTCACATCTAGATCAAGAGAGGTAATCGTGCCCCTTTATTCATCCCTCATCAGGCCCATCATAGAATACAATGCCCCTTTTGGGATGTACCTTACCTGACACCTGCAGCAATTAGAAAGACCCCAAAAGTATCTCACCAAGAGGATCAAGGGTCTCAAACAGATGCCATATGCTGCTCGGTTAAAAAACCCCCAGCTCTACTCAGTTGCATACCGCCTACTTCGAGGCGATCTATGCCTGACATACAAAGCTATGTCAAATCCAGAATTAATGGACATGCTCCACCTCAGTAAATCTAAATCCCTTAGAGCCACACGCTTGAGGGACTTGAACCTCAGCACAGAAATAAATAGAACTTGCTGGAGGGACAGGTTCATAACCCAGGGGCTCCCTTCGCTCTGGAATAGAATTCCAGTTCATGTGAGGCAGAGCACCTCACTGAATCTATTCAAGAAGAATCTCGATAAGTGGATGGGGGATCGTAGGTTTGTCCCAGGGATTACTCCCGTGTCACTATTAGACAGAGGGCACAGTAAACTAAACCTTAAAAAGGGCACAGTATACTCAAATCAAGGGGTGGCGTAAGCCATACAGAATCGGGCAAGGCTTATAATTGCCCCAGGGCAGATAGCCTAGTATGAACCTATGAACAAGTCTATAGACCCAATAAGAACATAGGTAAAATACTCTATAAACACTCCATTTCCCTTATCTGGAACAATCTTCCACTCCAAATCAGAAGCCATACCTCCCTTTCTAACTTCAAACGTGACCTGATACTGTACATCCATGACAACCCTATATGTACCTGCAACCACCCTACTTAACCCCTCCCTCTCCCTATTCCCACTTTACCACCAAATCTGATCTAGAAGATCTTTTCTATTTCGATAACTTACTATATATCTATATGCTTTCTCTTTTATATCCTCCCTCTAAATCTCTACATCCCTCCTCTACTACTTTCTTATTGTGTATCATCTCTTCCTTAGATCTGAGGCCCCTGCACTTACACAATTTCTCCTTCTTGCCTCTAATCTAACAATGCCGTATTATTTTCAAATGATTACCTATAACCTTAATTCCCTTACTACATTCCTCCTGACTTACCGTTGTTTTTCCTTTTACACCCTTATTATATTTTTGTATATAGCTATGTTTAATTTCATTGAGTACATTATTTTTTTTATTATCCATTATATTCATGACATTGTTTCGCTCTGTATTATTGTAAACTTGTCTCTACTTGTATGTATGTCTGTTTGGGGCTTTTCCCCTTGGGTCTACACTGAAAAAGGGTAAATTCTTACCCAGCTGGACCAACCCAGTTAAATGCAAAATAAATAAATAATCCTCATCCCTTACTAGTAGTCCCTTACTACCATAAATCTGCCATTACCATCGTATTTTCCTCTTCTATCACTACCAGAACCAGTCTAGCAATTAATGTAAGTACTCCTTTCTTCCTTTGTCTCTGGTATTCTGCAGAATATCCATCCAGAAATCTTTCCTTTATTAAATTTACACACTCATTTCTTTCCAAATGCGTCCACTGCAGCATACTGTTAACACCCACACTACACCTCAAGCAATACATAGCCCTTCTAAACCTACACCACCAACACCCACACATAGCAACACTAAACCCACATATATGGAGGCCCTTAACAGTAACCTGCCCAAGCAGCAAGGACCTCTGAAGCTGAAACCCAAACAAACACCAGTCGCAACCAAAGTGTTACATAGCTCACAACATCAGTGTGCCACCCAACAACAGCCCCTAAGGCAAGACAACGTACCCAACACTTTAGTCATAGGTGACTATAGTCAGGCACACTGTTGTCCCGCTCACCAGGCTGAACAAGGAGAAAATTACAGTCAGCTGTCTGTTGGGTGCCAGGATCTGCCACATAACGCATGCATTCAAGTAACTCCACAAGTACAAATATGACTCTGTCATTGTTCATGTTGGAGTGAATGACTTGAGATGTACCTCCCTGGACTACATGGAGAGAGACATGGAAGAGCTCTCGGATCATGTGGCCCAGGCAGGTATGTCCCTAGCCCTGAGTAGCATCCTGCCTTCGCCCAGAATTATACCACAGTACAAGGACAAAATTATTGACTTCAACAACTGGCTAAGCTTCTGGTGTCATTCAAAGGGGATCCAGTATCTGTCTGCCTGGGATGACATGATCGACAGACCACGATGCTTTGCCAGAGATGGTCTGCACATTGCAGGTTACTGGGATTCAGGTTACTGGCTAAGGCTCTTGCCACCCCTATAGTGCCTTTTTTAGGCAAAGTTCAAAGGACAAAACTGCCACCGTAACAGGTACAAGCATGCAAAAATCTGAAGGTAATGCTGCTCAATGCTGGAAGTCTAAACCTCAAAATGCACTTTCTCGAGGCACTCTTAAAAATGGAGACCATCGATATAAGTGCAGTAACTGAGACCTGGTTCATGGCTCCGGAGAGCACCCCTGTAATACCAGGCTACAACTCTTACCACACTTTTCGGCCACCAAACCAGGACTGAAACACTAAAGGTGGAGGACTATCCATATTCACCAAGGATATTCACAACACCAGGCTAGTTGCCCAACAGAATGAGTCTGAAATACTCCAGGTGCAACTAACACTAGGTAAGACTACAATCCAAATTGTAGCTTGCTACAGATCCCCACCATGCCCCAAGATTCTCACTACACCTTTATAAACATACTGGAAAATATTAAGATACAACCAAATATCTTAAATATAGGGTGATTTCAACTACCCTGCCATTAACTGGGAAAACTACTCCTGTAGCAACAACTTTGCCCAACGGTTCTTGGAATTCATAAATTCCAACACCCTGGATCAACTAATCCTTAGTCCAGGGCTCCAATATCCTAGACCTGGTCATTACCAACATGGGAAATCGATGCTCCACACCTATGGTCACTCCCTCGTTGGTCAGATCTGACCATAAGCTAATCTGACCATAAGCTAATCACCCTTGACATCCACATCCCGCCCCCACCCCCCAGTAAGGAAACCTCCATAAAAAACTTCTTCAAAGCCAACTTCATGCTACTCAAGTCAGAAGTGACAAACTTCATGCCATCCATGCAGATCGGAAATGAAAGTCTGACTGCTGAATCCTACACTAAGGCACTGTTACAAGCACATCCACGCATGCATGAATCGTGCCATCCCCAATAGAACCAAGATGCTCTCCTCCAAAAAAAGAAAGCTAATTTTGTGGTCCCTTGCCATAAACATACTTTACAACAAAAGGAAGAAACTGTTGCAGAAAAGAGGAAAATCCCAGGATGCAAAAAAAAAAAAAACCCTTACCAGCCTCAGTAAGAAGCTGCGGTCCCTCATAAAATCCTCCAAAGCTAGTTACAAAAATAAAACTGAAAAAGATTCCAAAGACAACCACAAGGCATTCTATAGCTATGTCAAGAATCTAAATGGCAATGCTCTGAGCTACAACAGAATGGTGTTAAATATACTGATCCCAAGGATATTGCCAATATCCTGGAAGATCGATTCAGTGCAAACGTCACCCCCCTCTCACCCCCTAAAGGGCCCATCTCAATGCCGAAAGACTGCCAAATTCCGGTAATAACGGCCACACAGGTAAAAAACACACTCTCCAAAGCTACGAATACAGCATCCATGGGACCAAACGACATCCCAGGCTGTGTACTACATGAACTACAAAATGAACTGGCACCTCACTAAGTGTCATGTTTAATCATAGCCTCACCTCAGGCTTTGTGCCCACTGAGTGGCGCACAGCTACTGTTAGCCCACTCCACAAGGAGGGATCCACCTTGGATCCTAGAAACTACCACCTCAGTCTGACGAGCCTGATCTGCAAGGCCATGGAACTTATAAACAAAGACAATGGCAACCTTCAAACACTGGACCCCATGCATTTTGGGTTCATAAGTGCCGATCCTGTCTCCAGAACCTGACTGACTTCTTCGAATCAGACTCCAGAGTCATGGACAATGGTAAGGTGGGTCCACACAGCCTATCTAGACCTCGCCAGGGCCTTCAACACCATCCCCCACTCTGGAATCATAGATAAACTTACTAAGCTGGGTATTAATCCCTATGTCACTCGATGGGTTGCCAACTGGCTTACTGACAGAACCCACACTGTATAAGTAGCCAACTCCAAATCCAGCTCCTTACAAGTGGAGTACATTAGGGTTCAGTCCTGGGACCACTCTTGTTTGGCATCTACTCCTCTGAAGTACAGGCCAACATTAAGTGACAAAGTTCACAGATGACTGCAAACTGGGAGCCATTACTGAATCCCCAAATGATGTGGATATTCTACAAAAGGGCCTTACAGAAACAGATGCTTGATGCCAGAGCCATGAGCTCAGGCTCAACGCCAAGAAATGTAAAGTTATCCCCTTATGAAAAAACATGTACCTGTGAATTACCACATAGGTGGCAGTACACTAAACACCGAAAGTGTGATGAGACTTCGGGACACAGGTGGACAGTGGTTTCACCTTCACTAAACACATCGCCACAACAGTCAGGAAATCCTTCTATGTGGCACACCTCATCACTAAGGGCTTTTCATCCAGAAAAAAGAAGGTCATTGTCCCACTGTACTCATCCCTCATTAGACCCATTATAGAATACAATGCCCTGTTTGGTATGTACCTCTCAAGGCATCTGCAACAACTGGAAAGGCCGCAGAAATACCTCACTAAAAGAATCACAGGCCTAAAGCAGATGTCCTATATACTGACTGTCTAAAAAAAACTCCACCTATACTCTGTTGCATATCGTCTGCTTGGAGGCGATCTCTGCTTAACATACAAGGCCATGTCAAACCCTGAGCTGTTGGACATGCTACACTTAAAGAAAGCCCAATCCCTCAGAGAGGCACGCTCCAGGGATCTAAACCTTGTCATCACAATGAACAAAACATGCTGGAGGGATAAGTTCCTGACCCAGAGACTCCCCATACTCTAGAATAGATTGCCCATACATGTGAAGCACAGTGCCTCTCTGGCCCTCTTCAAGAGGAACCTTGATGATTGGATGGGAGATAGGAAATTCACCCCAGGGATCATGTCAGTCACCCTGCTAGACAGGGGTCCAGGAAAGTAAATACTGTGGGAAGAAATAGCCAGGAATTGTTATGGCTAGGCTTGTATAGGCCCTAGGGTCGATAGCCTAGTGCCAACCTATGAACCTATAATATAATAAAGTATTCTTACCTTTTTGGCTATACCAGAGACCATTTACATTCCAAGATAATATGCAAGTGTCATCATTATGGTAAGACGTTATTATTCTCTAAATCATTATTCTCTATATGTGGCAGCTTTTTAAAATGTTTATTCCTGGCTTTTGTGATAAATGCACCCATTAATATTTGGCAGATTAATCCTTTATATAGTTTTTTTCTTAACAGTGGAACATGTCTCATATTATACAAGACTTTGTTTTAATAAACCCCTCACAAAAACCCACCCCCAGAACTGGTTTACTGGATACAAACACATGTAACTAGGTACTATCTTCAAATAATTAAGTTTTAACTCTCCTAACAGGAGCATTTGTGCCAGACAGCTACAAACACAGGCCCAAATTAACCTGTAAATTGAGGTTATCCGTACTAAAATGCAGCCTATTGCCTGTGCTTCTATTTAAACTAATTGGTGTCTGCTTTTTTTATTTTTATCCTCCCTCCCAGATGTGGTAACTTGCATGTTTTCTGAGACTGTTAAATTTTAGCCTTGAAGAAACAGGTGTTTTGTCTTTTATTGCTTTATTATACCTTTTTTCTTTTACTTTTCCATGGAGACAAATGAAAATGTAGTCCTCTGCTGCAGAATGAAAGAAAAGCTGAAACATTTATGGCTAAAAGAAAATTTTTCATAACATTCAGTGTTCTCTTATTTACTTGTTTCCACTTAAAATTTATCAGATAAAGCCAAGGGTCTTAATCCAGACATTCACCTGTGCAAAATTAGGGGAAAACACATCAGCTCTACATATATTACGATCTTTGTACATTTACACCACATCTCCCATCTTAACAACCCAAAAATACACCCTATTACTTTATATATGATTTTGCCTAGATTTTTCTCTTTTTATACTGTAATGCCTACATTTATTAATACCAAAAAGGAAGAAAGAGGAAGAAAAATGGTATCTGTTTACTAAATACTTAACTAAAATATGAAATTTATATTGTGAAAAGTTTCATAGAAATACTGTTAAGAACAGAAATTTGTTTTACTTACAGCTGCCTTTTTCCTTCCTCTTCCCTCAGTCCTTTCAAACATTAATGACATGGAGTGAAATGCTTTTTAGTTCCTTCCAAGTTTAAAAAAGTCAACAAAACTCTACTCTTTCCACTTATTTTTTTATACAGCTGTACAAATTTGATTGATGTTTTGCAGTCTCACATTTATTCACTAACTTCTGTGTTGCCAGTGTTTGTTCAGTTCCAAGGTACCTTGTACCTTACAGTACACTTCCAAGCTACTCCCGCTTCTTCTGGTCATCTCCTGTGCTTTCTGTCTTTCAGGCATTTTCATTTAGAATACTCAAAAAGGTTTCACTGGCAAAGTCTCTCCATGTGCTTTTTTACCAGAAGAATGAGAAACACAGTCCCTTTCTGTTATACAACTCGCTTTTTGTTGAACAAACTTTTACATTTCCTCCTTAGCCTGTTTTGCATCCAAAATTACTTTGATCCTCCAGGAAAACTATTATGAAGACAGCAGCTTGAATCTCATGCCAGCCTCTCGACATTCCCCTATTACTGGAATATATTCACTGTACATGAGGCAGAAGAGAAATGATCATTTCCCACAAAGACTTTACTTTCTCCAACTTTTAATACTTTGCCCTTCTGCCACAATTTTGCAAGGCTCAACTCTTTCTGCTGGTAGGTTTGCATCTGTGGAATACCAGTCAAGTTGCTTATTTGTACATTCATAAAATAAATTAATACAATGTGTTTCTTCTACTTTCTGTAATACAGCAGAAAATCTCAGTTTTTTCCTGTGTGTTCTGTCCTCCAATTCTGCCAGTTTTGAAACATCTCTTCATGTCAAGTCTCATACTCAGCCAGCCTTTTCTTCATATTGACCTCTGATTTTTGCAGTTTTATCAGCTCATCTGAATATCTGTTTATAGTTTCTTCCATTTTTTTCAAGACTTTTAGTGTTTGCGTTAATATGCTCCATTATTTCATTTATTTTAATCAGCTCTGAGCACATTTGACTTATTTTTTTCCTCTAAATTACTGGAAGCCATGTCTTGTACCAAAGTCAGAGCTTGAACTGCTTTTTGCTGAATAGCTGCAGGATTCTTCATAGTCAGTGTTTTCTCTTCAGCTTTTCTAGTTGATTTTCTTTCAGGCTCTCAGTTTATTTTTTGCTGGTATCCAGGCAGTGTCTTTACTAACCAATAACTGAATTTTATTTAAGCTGTTGATTAATGTGCAGCCATCTTGGAAGTCAGCATGCTACTGTCTTTATTTTATTTTATTTATTTATTGCCGTTGGTTTACCAGGATAGTCCATTGGGCCATAAAGAACCCATTTTCAATGGAGTCCTGGGGAGAAAAGCTCCATAACAGAAGGTATTTTCAACATTTAACAGTAACAATATTAGTACAGAGAGTTATTAATATTGTGTAAACAGAAAAAATGTAGAACTCATCAAATTAGAATAGCAGTCATAACAGTTACTGTATTATTAATACTTGCTCATTACATTTAACTATATATCCCTTTGGCTATAACTTTGAGGCATGTAAAAGGCATCTGAATAGGTATGCATACTTCTGACCTATTTTTTTTTTTCATGGTCTTGTGAGAGAATTATGAAACCTTACAGTGCCTTTTTCACAGAATACATTGTATGACTGTCACCCTATACTTTGATTCTAATGCAGATTATATAATAAAACTTATTCTTCTAATGATTTAGTGCTTCTTCAGCTGTCATGTTACACATTTTATTTGAAGTTGAGGAAAATACTTGAACTTGTATTTATATACATGACAGCAATTTAGCATCCCTGTGTTTTGTAAAACAGGATGTGCACACGTTTGTTGGCGAAGGGTCATTTTCTTCTAAGTACTCTTTAAGAAATGATCACTCCTATAACAGGGAAGCAGGAAGAAAGATAAAGTCATCAGTAAGGAGAATCAGTAGCTGCATATACTGTTACAGATTAAGATGTAGAAAACAGGGAGACTAAAAAATAAACAACAAAACTAGTTACAGAATAAAATAAGCACAAGGGTAACAGTAAACACAGTACATAAAATGGCTGCAAGGGTAGTTAACTGGATGTTTGTATTACTTGGCAGTGTGTATATGTATCTTAAAAGTATCACATTTCAGTAAAATGCACCTTTGGTATACCTATAAAGTTCTGTATGTGTTAACACCACAAACTTCCTATTACTACATGTGCCACTAAAGATGGCAATTTCATACACTACATTCCCTCCATCCCAGGGTGTGAACTGATGCATAAGCAAATTTTAAGTGCTATGACTTTGGACCCTCTGCTATGAACATTAAAGCTGAGAGGATATGAGGTATGAGCATCATAGTATTAACACGGACAAGTGTCAGTGGATACCAGTTACATCTACAGCCCAGTTACTCTTAAGCACTCTAACATATAAACAGCTATAAAACTGTTACTACCTCCCCCCATAACACTAAGCTATACAAAAGACAGCAAACTTATTATCTAAAACATTCTAATGTCTTGATAGCACTGAACACTCTAGTACATAACAATCATTTTTTATAGGTAGCACCTGCCTGCTGGAATGACATTCCTGAAACTATCCAAAATTCAAACCCACTGATGCTTTAAGAAAAGGTTAAAAGTTCATCTTGTAAAAAAGAGAATAAATGTTCTTGCTTTATAAGCACAGAATAAACTCTTAATTACAACTACAAGCAGAAGCTTATGTTTAAGATATTACAGCTGCATGGCTAAATTCTGTTTGAAACCTTACGTATCATGCAGATGAGTAACGGACATCTTGATTACTTTATACAAATGTTGAGCTGGTAAATCCACTGGACACAAGTGTCCCTTTTCATGGGAGTCCAGGGAGCACTGTCTGGCTAAGTGACTTGTAGGCAAAATGGAGGTGTAAGAAATCAAATCCAGTTCATCTGGCTACAGGAAGCAGCTCACAGCCTCAATTCCACTGCTCTAGTTGCCAGACATATTCCTTCTTCATTATAGGATATTTTTGGGATCTCAAGAATGTCATTGTGTGTGTTACTTCTTGCTAATATATTTTAGCAGCCATGTGAAATTTTTATTATACTTCAAACGTATCACCCTCTTTGCAGTGTGTACAATATCTTTGCCTTTTGGGCCATGTCGTGACCGAAAAGGATAGCAAGCTAAACAGATTAAATAGTTCATTACATGAAGGATGTGTGCCTAAACCAACAGATTTCCAGAGCCTAAGATGTCCCTATGCCAGAGCTGTCTGACATCTTCCCCATGTAGTGGATGTCAGCAGAAGGCAGACCAGCCTGCTCCATTCTTCATATATTTTTTGTGTGAGAAGGATGTCACTAACAAGTGTACCCTGTGCAGTTCTGAGATGAACAGAAGCTTTATCAAGCTGGAAAGGGAAATAAGAAATGCTGTGTGTACAGAAGACATGAAAGTTATGTACTTTAACACAATAATAGAGCTGGTGTTGTCTTCTATCTTAACCTGTGGGCTCCTTGGATCTGATCCAACACTGGCTATATCAAACCTTTAACTCCGAAGCTCCACCTCCTCTCCATTAATGCTTTGAGAGCCTACTACTAATCAGATCAAGTTTTCCCTATATGCAAATAAACATACAATAAATAAAGGAAAGAGAGACCCCTTATGACAGGAAAATATGAAAAAACAGACCAGACATTCCCAAACAAGTCAGCCTCCAATGAGATAAAACGGGGATGACAATATGAAAGGGGGAACAGTGGAAGGGATGGAAGACCACACTGATCTATTGTTATGGCAAAGTATATAACTTTCATATTGATGCTGTCTTTTTTGTCCATCTCAACCTGTGGGACAGAGCTTCTTAGCTAGTCAAACAGATGGTACTAAGAGAGAAAACTTTCAAAACACAGTAGAGCCAAAAGCAGATCTACACTTGGACTGAACATCTAGTCTGTAATGGGCGACAAAGGTAGGAGAACTTGACCATGTTTGCCACTGTACAAATCTCATCCAAAGAAGCATGATTTAAAAAAAGCTGGAGAAATGGCAACTGCCCTAGGTTTGCAGAGAAGTGAGAAACCTTTGTTTAAGCAAGCAAAAGAAATACAATTAGACAGCCACCTTGAGTCACCTTGGAGACAGTTTCCCCAGTTTAGATTTAGGAAAGGTTGCAAACAGCTGATCAGACTTTTTGAAATGGTTAGTTCTGTCCAAATAGAACCTGAACTTGTGAATGACAGCCAGACAATGAAGCGTATACTCCCCTCAGAGAAATTGGAAAAGAAAACAGGAAAACTGATTCAAATTAGATTCCATTGCTACTTTGGGGAGAAAGGATGACTTATAGTGTAAGGAAACTGGTTCTTGTGAAAGATGAAATAGGGAGGTGCACTGGATAATGCCTGAAGCACTGGTACTCTTCTGATTTAAGAGATAACCACCAAAGAGTGTTTTACAAGAAAGGGTTTAAAATCAACTGTGGTGGAAGCCTCAGAAGGGGGCCATAGCTAAAGTTGTAAAATCATGGGAAGATTCCACGGAGGCATAGGGTCCTGCACTGGTGTTCTGATTAAGAAGGTACTATTCAAAAAGGCTTTTCATAGCTGCAGAGAAATCGTCCTTAACCAATATACAAATTAGAAATGGCTGCCAAATGAACACTGATGGTGGAGTAACCAGAACTGAAATAGAAAAAGCCAGCTAAAAATTTAGTACTACACATCTAGTGGAGCTGAAAAAGGGTCCAAAACCTTCGAAAAAAGTGCTCACCATAACATTCCATGTTGGTAGTCCATCTCACCCTTCATTTTTACATATGGGTTCGGAGCCGATCCTTGGCTCCGACTCGGCCGATTTACAAGCTGGAAGACTTCTGGTTGGCTCGTGGCTAAGCAGGTATCGGCCGATTTACAAGCTGGAAGACTTCTGGTTGGCTCGTGGCTAAGCAGGTATCCCATGGTGTACCCAGTACAATCACCAGATCTTGTTTGCTGCTCACTAGCATAGCAACCATAAAAACAACCAATACTAAAGGGTTTCTAACCAAGGGCAACCAAATTATTACTTCTAGATCTTCCAGGATGGGAGCAGGAGGGCGGGTTGGTAAAAAATGAAGGGTGAGATGGACTACCAACATGGAACGTTATGGTGAGGACATAACTTCTTTATGTTAGACAGTCCAATCTCACCTTCATTTTTAAATATGGGACAGCATCCCTAGCTCCTTATTCTTGGATGGCTCACTGGAAAATACTCTTGAGCACCGTGGAGCCAAACGATGCTCTACCCCTGGATGCCAAATCCAATTTGTAATGAGTAATAAAAGTGTGAGGGGTAGCCCACGTAGCTGCTGCACAAATATTATCAAGTGGCACTCTGGCTTGAAAGGCTGCAGAGGTAGACAGCGACCTGGTAGAATGAGCCTTGATCTTGCAGGGTAAAGGTTTGCTCTCCAATCTATAGATAAAGGCTATACAACTGGAAATCCAATTAGTGTCACTTTAGAAACTGGTAAGCCCAATCTAGAGTCAGAAAAGGAAATGAATAATTGATCTGATTTCCTGAAAACCTTAGTCCGCTGTAGATAAAAACGTAGTTGTCTATGAATGTCTAGCTGATGAAAACGGTACTCAGCGGCATTACAGTGGTTAGGGAAGAAAACTGGGAGTTCTATTGATTGGTTTAAGGTAGCATTAGAACAAACTTTGGGGGACAAAGGAGGGATTAGTACATAATGAGACCCTGTCTTTGTGAAAAATCAAATACGGTGGCTTAATAGACAAGGCCTGTAGCTCCAATACCAGTCTAGCTGATGTGATACCTACCAAAAACAAGGTCTTCCAAGACAAAAATTTTAGTGAAGATGAGTGGGAAGGTTCAAAGGGGGGAGATGTCAATTTGTACAACACAAAATTTAAATCCCAAGAAGCCACTGGATCTTGCAGAGGTGGTCTCAATAAGAGTGGCCCCTTTCAAAAAGGTCTTGCATAGCTTATGAGACATTAAATTGGTATATGGAAAACCTAAGTGAAAATGAGAAATTGCCACCAATTGGACTCTGATAGTGGCAGCGGCAGATCCTTGCTGAAAAATCTCAGAAAGAAAATCCAGAATCACAGGGTAGAAGCAGTGTATGGATCTACATTCATTATCTGTGCCCAAATAGAAAATCTTTTCCATTTACTGCCATATAGCCTCCTAGTTGAAGGTTTATGGGAGGACAAAAGAATATGTGACACCGAGGATGATGACTAGGGATGGAACTGGAGCAGCCACACTGTCAATTTGAGGGTGTGGACTGAGGGGTGTAGCGAACCCGACATGCGAGTCAATAGATCTGGAGCTGGGACCAGAATCCAAGGATCGTCCAGAGGCTCGAGAAAGGGGAACCAGACCTGACTAGGCCAGTAATGAGCAATGAGGATCAACTTGCTTCCCAGCTGACTGGCTTTCTGAATCACTTTGGAAATGAGAGGGATTGGATGGGCCAATCGTGAGCTAGAGCGTCTCTGGGAGTCTCCCCCAGAGGGGGAATGAGGGAAAAATAGCTTCTGCATTTGGTATTGACTGGGCTGGCAGAAAGGACGCAGCAAGGCTGTCCCCATTTCCAGAAAATCTGATCCACTGTTTCCCGTTTCAGAGACCACTCGTGAGGCATTAGGAGTGCCTGGCTGAGCTTGTCGGCTATCACGTTGGTCATCCCTGGAATATGGGTTGCAACCAGAAAGCGCTGGGAAGAAATCACCCATTCCCAAACTCGCATGGCCTCTTGACAGAGTGGGTAAGATCTGGTACCGCCCTGTTTGTTGATATACAAAACCACCGACATGTTGTTTGATTGTATTGCAATTGTCCCTAGAAGGTCTTGAAGTGCTTGCAATGCCAGAAGCACCACCCTCACCTCCAGAACACTGACATGCAGATGAGCCTCGTGTTCTTGCCATGTGCCTTGGACAGTCCTGCCAAGATAATGCCCCCCCCCACCCGACCTGGGAGGCATCCGTGGTCACAGTGGCAACAGGTTGGGCAGGAACAAAGGGGGCACCCATGATCAACTAGTTGGGAGCCATCCACCAAAGAAGGTCCTTCTTGCATGATTCCGTCAGCAGGATAGGATGACTCAGCAGGATATATTGGAAGGACCATTGGGAAGATAGAAGCCACTGGAGAATTCTCATGTGCAACCTGGCTAATGGTACTAACAGAATTGTGGAAGCCATAGTTCCGAGGAGCTGAAGAACCCACTTCGCTTTGACTTCGCAACGGAAGAAAATGTTGAACTTGGGAAATTAAGTTCTATGCCCTTTCGGTAGGGAGACGAGTTGTCATGTTCACTGTGTCTACCTTTGCACCTATAAAAACCACAGATTGAGAGGGCAATAATGCAGATTTTTTCCAATTTATGGAGATCCCTAACTGAGCACAAAGTTGAATCATGGCGTCCCTGCTTTGGAGGAGTAGATGCTTGGTGGGGGCAGTCAGGAGCCAAGTCGTCCAAATACGGAACCACCTGGAATCCGTGACGTCTCAGGTGAGGTGTCACTACTGCCATGCATTTGGTGAACACCCTGGGGGCTGAGGTGAGACCAAAGGGCAGAGTGAGAAACTGATAGTGACTGGCTCCCAGCCAGAAGCGTAGATGGCTTCTGGATGCCTTGTCCATTTTTATGTGGTAGTAAGTGTCCTGAAGATCCAGAGAGCACATCCAAAAGTCTTTCCCTAACAATGGGAGTGTAGACTGCAGTGTTACCATCTGAAACTTGTCCTTCACTGATTCGTTCAATCTGCTGAAGTGCAACACTGGCCTCCATTCTCCGGTTTGTTTTGGAACTAAAAAGAACCTGGAGTAAGTTCCGGGTCCTATCTGGTCGGCTGGGACGGGCTGGATGACTCTTTTTAAGAGCAACTTGTTGATCTCCACAGTTGCCTGATCCCTGAGACTGGGTGGTACATCTGGGATCCTTTTGGGAACAAACGGTGATCGGGAAAAGGGTATGATATAGCCTCTGATAACAACTCTTTGTACCCACTTGTCTTGGGTGATATTTAGCCAGGCTTCTTGGTACAAAGAAATGCGACCCCTGACCGGCCCCAGAGAAGTGCAGTCAGGCTCCACATCAGGAGCACTGATCAGGCTTGTCCTTGAAAGGAATCACGGCCTTGTTGGTATTGCAGACCACCCCTGCCTCTAGGGCGGCATCTGCCATTTCCCCCTCCTCTGCCTCTGAAGGAGGATTCACCATGTGTGTCAGGAAAGACCCTCTGGGACTTCTTGAACCACATTTTACCACCCCTTTGACCCTTGGGGTATGGTCTGGAAGGGACAGTAAAACGCACTCCCACGGCAGAAAGCGTCTTTCCTTCTTGCTCACACTGAGTGAATGTATCCTTCACCTTGGAACCAAACAATGAGGAACCATTGGTGAAAGTAGACTTGAATGGTTCCGCAAAATTACATAAGAGCATCCAGGAGTGGTGCCTCAAGGCAACTCTGGAACCCGCTGCTCTACTTGCTCCATCCATAGCATAAGAGATAAGTTGCATGGAGGAGTTAACCACAGAATTTAAGGTGGACAACTGAGTAGATATCTTGTCAGACTCCCTCAGTACACGCACCTTGTATGGAATCTCCTAACTCCTTGAGGAGATCCCTCTGCAAGCACGTGAAGTGCATGAGATAGTTCAGCGATCGAAGGGTAAAGGCCTCTGAACTAAAAATACGCTTCCCAAATCTGCCCATCTGTCTAAACTCCTTGTTTGGTGGATGAACAGATGAAGTCTCCGCCAACTCTTTCTTCGTGGTTGCCACCACCACCATGGCATCTATGGGAACGCCCTTGGACAAGAACTCTTTACCAGGAGGGGCAGACAATAACTTATTCAGTCTCCTGGGGACTGGCTCCACGGTGTCAGGAGTATCACACACCTTTCGACTAACTAGATCCATTAGTTCATCAAAAGGTGGAGACACCCAAGAGGTAAAAGTTTGAGACCCGAAAGCCTTCAGGTACACAGACTCCTCATCAGACGGGTTAATAGTGGGATAGTCACACCTCTGCCTAAGGATCTCTAAAATGTCCAGAAAGGAGACATCATCAGAGGATGACTTGGGGGACACTTCAGACTCCTCGAGGTCAGTGTCCGATGTCAAAGATTCATCCTGGGAGTCAACATGTTTCCTCTTACATAACCTCTTCTGGGGTGGCTCCTCTGAAGACATTCCGGGAAAGCCTCGGAAGAGTGGGGGCCACCAGCCGATGGCTCCTGAAGCTGGGGGTCTCTGCTGTCTCCAGAGAGAGTAGGGGCTGAGAGTGAAGTGGGTGCTCTCGGGGAAAGAGTGCTGGTGCCACTGGTAGGGGCTGGAGAATGAGAGAGAATGCTCATCATCTCAAACGCCGACCTCTCCGGCCCCGAAGACCTCCCCCACTCCAAAGAGATGAATGCTGGCACCGGAGCCAGAGTTGTTGGCTCCGAGATAGATGCAGGGTCCGAGATCACCCTGGCCAAAGCACCAAGAGGAAGGCTTGGAACCAAAGATCGATTCCAAACCTCCCTGTCGGTGCCGACAGGGGAGCTTCGGCCCCTGGACACAATGGATAGCACAAAGCGTGTCGAAGCCGAACCTGGCTCCAAGGCAGCATTAAAGTGAGCTGGAGCCGGCATTTCCTCCGCTGGCACCAAACACACTGGCTCCGAAAAGGCCAGTATGCCTCAGACGAGGAATAGCAGACAAGAGCAAAGCTAGGCCAAGTGGCTCCAGAGCAGACTGGGTCAGAGCCAACAATAATTTTGGTAAGAGGCAGACGACTTCAGGAGTCTCAGCACTACCCTCTTCACATATTCTTCTGAAAGGCTCCTGAAGACATGAAGACATAGTAGGGGATCTTGACCTGGTGGGGACTGGAGAATTAATTGTTACGGAAACCGGTAGGGAGCTTACAGACCGGCTCCAAGTAGCAGAGTCAACTGCTAGGTTCAGAGATCAGTTCCGAAACACCTGTAACCAACTGACACCACCATGATGCTCTCCTTCGGCTCTGAAGGCTGAGGAGTCGAGGAGGCAGATTTGGACTGTTTCGACGGTTTAGGAGGCGTCTCCGAGACACCAGCCGGTGACGGAGAAGGTCTTTTTGAGGATTTTGATTTCCCAGACTTAGAGGAAGCCGAAGAACTGGATAGTGCTTCCTCAAAGCATGGTTTCAATAGACCCTTGAGTATGAGTTTGTTCTTTCTCTCCTGTAACACTCTAGGAGAGAAAGCATGGCAGAACAAGCACGATTCGTGCAAGTGGATGGCCCCTAGGCAGTAGACACAGCTACTGTGGCCATCCGTTAAAGACATCTTTTGGGAGCATTTCATGCACTTTTTGAACCCCGGGGTTTATGCTCCTTACTTTCCTTAGACATATTACACACACAAAACCCACAGAGAGAAAGCGAGAAAAGGACTAGGTCCTCTAACTAAAATGGGCCTAGCCCTAAGAAGGAGTTACACGAGGGCTAGGTCCTTTAACTTAAATGGGCCTAGGCCGGTGTAGAGAAAGCTAGGTCTTCTAATTTAAACAGACCAGATAGGAAAGCCCACTCACACAAGAGAAACCGTAAATGACACAATAAATTTCTGTATTTCTATATTTCTAACAGGTAGTATACTAGGGGAGGCTGCAGTCCTAGTAAATTCACAAGTGGATCCCCGCCAAAAACAAACAATCTCAATATAGCAGAAACTATCTGCCAATGGTGACCAAAAAAGATCAGAATAACAACAAACAAGACAACAGGAGCCCATGTTGACTAAGAGTGGAAAACCGCCAAAAACTCTACCTAATAATCAAAAATGCGCAACGGCGCCTAAAACTAACTGGCACACAGGATACCAAAAACCACTAGTAAACTAAGTTGCACACAAAAAGGGAAATATATATTATATTAGCAACACTAAATATACAATAAAGGTTCTAATAAAGCATGAAAAACGACAATGAATATAAAGAATTTGAAAAACTTAGCCAGAGGCAACAGAAGCACAACTGAACTCGTCGACGCAGCAAACGAAATATGGGGATTGTACTGGCGCACCATGGGATACCCTGCTTAGCCACGAGCCAACCAGAAGTCTTCCAGTTTGTAAATCGGCCGAGTCAGAGCCATGGATCGGCTCCAAACCCATATGTAAAAATGAAGGTGAGATCGGACTACCTAACATCAGCCCATAGGGAAACCTTTTCCATTTGACAGAATACACTTTTCTAGTAGAAGGTTTCTGCAAAGATAAAAGGATGTGAACAACTCTCTTAGAAAGCTTGTGATTTCTGTGCATCACTGGAACTGGGAGATACCAGGTGGTTAATTTGAGGAACTTTAGGTTCTGGGTGAGGCTTACTAGAAGGGTGAGAAATAATATTCGGAATCAAGTCCAGTACCCAAGGTCGGTATTTTAGATGAGGCCACAGAAAGGGGAGCCATACTTGTCAAGGCCAGAAGACAGTAGTGAGGCTCACCGTTGCTTTGCAATGGGCAGCTTTCTGTGGAAATTTGGTGATCAACAGGGTCAGAGGGAAGGTGTAAGTCTATAAAACCTTAATACTTTGGTATACTAGTAGCAGGATGCTGGGCTACCCATGGTAGGGAATCCTTTTTGGAAAGAATACTAAAACAGTGATATGTAAGGACCTACTATCACTTCATCGGATGGCATCCACCACACACTGACACTGAAAGATATATGTCAGGCAAATTGTAAAAATCTATTGGGTGTGTTGTCAAGGACAACTGGACAAAGTTTACTTCTAGAACTCTAATGAAAAATCTGGCCACAGAACCAAGGGTATTTTCAGTGATCCATAAGAACCAAGAGAAAAGAAGCAGGAGGCCTTTTGAAGGGCTAAAACCTGACTTACTTTTATTCAGACTGAATTCAATCATGAAAGAGGAAGGCTGGCAATATGACCGGTGGTGTCTAGATGGCATTCGATAAACTCTACAATTTGAAGAGGCTCTAGATTTTAATTTCTCAAAGTCACCAGTGATCTCCAAGGATAGGCGCCAATGGAGCAAGAAGTCCCTCTCTTGGATCAATGACTTCTTTGAATTCGCTGTAAGGAACTAATTATCCAAGTACAGAAAGACCGGAAAGCCATGCAGCCCATGGCTATCACCTACATGCATTTGGTGAACATTTGTTGAACACCTGCAAGAGCTGTGGACCAAAGGGCAAGGCTCGAAACTGAAAATGTCTGGCTCCCAGCCTGAAGGACAGTGAACCTCTGGAATGTCTTGCTACCTTGGTGTGGTAGCAGGCATCCTTGAGACCCAAAGAGCACATCCTCAGTAGAGGGAGTAAGAATTGCACCATGATCTGGAATCTGGTCTGCTTGACATGGATGTTCAGTCTGCTTGGGTCCAGAAAGAGGGGGAATTTGCCTCAAGTTTCTTAGATTCTCTCTCCTGTGTTTTTTTGCTTTTTTTTCTCTCTAAGATTCCTTTGTTTTTTTAACTGAAGGCTTATTACTCTCCTTGTCCAGTTTCTTGCTAACAGTGGAGGAAGAAGAAGAAGACAATGCAGGGGCAGAAGAGTCATGAAGCAACCCCTTTAAAACAAACTTGGCCCTACTATCAGCAAGGAACCTAGCATTAAAGGCTAAAAAGGCTAACAATCATCATCAAGGTGGGTGATGCCCATATAAATCACATACCTGTCATGGGAGACCTGGGGCTAGCTTACGACCACAATACAGCCATTTCTTAAATCCTGAGGACTTACCCATAATTCACCAAAAATACACACATACACACACATGGAAGAGAAAAGTCACACCACTTGCTAATACAACACTAACAATAATAATAATGATAATAACTGGTCTATAAGGTAGATGAAATGCACTACTGCACTACTACAATACAAATGTCAACAAGTGAAAAAGGGTGGCTAAAGTATCACCAAAGAAACAAGTGAAAGCTGTAGCTGATTTAAGATCTAACTCTAATCAAGAAACTAACAGGCGATGAGGAAGAAAGTACAGTTTTGTACCTACCATAAATGTAGATGTTAGAGTGCTAATACAGCTGCAGTAATAACATATGGGTTTCTCTGCCGTCAGGCGGTCCCTCGGTCGGCCGAATTCCAAAGTCTAGGTCCGGCGTCGGTTGTTGTCGCTTCCTTTCCTGACGTCAGCGAGGCAGGAGTATACAAGACACAGCCGACGCCATTTTCTTCAGTCTTTCTTGCCCCAGATGTCAGGTGCCACCAGTAGGAAGGCAAAACATAAATTATATTTATATACATGCAATGCAATGTAATCAAAAAACAGTAGTTGCAAGCAAATATACCATAGAAGGATAACCCAAACAGGTAGTATGAAGAGGGGTTAGGTCCTAAACCTTTACCAAGAGGGGAAGGAGGGAGGGAAATCTGTACTGCAGCTGTATTAGCACTCGAACATCTACATTTATGGTAGGTACAAAACTGTACTATGTTCATCATGCATACAGCTGCAGTAATAACATATGGCTAGAATCCCAAAGCTACGCACAGGGTGGTAGGCACTAGGTAGAACTGGGATGAGCCAGAATGCCCTGCAACACAGCAGTAGCAAAGCCTGCTCCAGTTTTGAAATATAAAGGCAGGTGGCAGTGTCTTGTGAAGGTATGCACAGAACTCCAAGTGGCTGCCTCCAAAATATCTTTGGTAGGAACTCCTCTGAGGAAGGCTGTAGAGGTAGCTGTGGCCCTGGTGGAGTGGGATCGGATGCCTGTCGGGACAGATTTTCCATGATAGGAGTAACAAAACTGTATGCAGTGGCCTATCCATTTTGAAATTGTCTGTTTGGTCACTGGCTTCCCTTGAGCTCCTACAGCATAGGACACAAAAAGTTGTTGTGATTTCCTAAAAGGCTTTGTTCTGTCCAAGTAATAACGTAGCTGTCTATGGATGTCTAAAGAGTGTAGCAGCCTTTCCCCTTTGTTTTGAGGATGGGGTAAAAGGTAGGCAAGTGTATGGCTTGATTTAAAGCTACCCTGGATACCACTTTAGGCATAAATGATGGGTTGGTTCGAAGGGAAACCCTGTCCTGATGGAAAATGAGAAAGGGCTGCACAGCCATGAGGGCTTGTAGTTCCGAAACCCTACGAGCTGAGGTAATGGCCAGAAGAAAGGCTGTTTTCCAGGACAAATGTTGCAAATCTGTTGAGGCAGCTGGTTCAAAGGGAGGCAATGTTCATTTTTCTAGAATATAATTAAGATCCCAGGCTGGCACTGGTTGTTTCCTCGGTGGTCTTATATTCTTAGCCCCTCTGAGGAACTGTCTTAAGAGTGGGTGAGAGAATAAGGGTGGATTCATGTTGAATTCTGCAGAAATGGCTGAGGCATGGATTTTTATGGAGGAAAATGAGAGTCCACTGTTCAGCAGCTCAGCTAGATACTGCAATACCTGAGGCAAATTTAGTTTTGTAGGGTCCTGGCCTTTTTTCTCATTCCAAGAGCAAAACCGTTTCCATTTTGCTGAGTAAGCCTTTCTAGTAGATGGCCTTCTGGCCTCCAAAATGACATCCTGTACCTCTTTGGAGAGTAAGGTCTGTAAGGTCTGTTGAGGTGTTAAGGAATTTTCCATGCAGCGAGATTGAGTGTTTTCAGCTGACTGTGAAGAGTTTTGTAGTTGTGCTGAGTCAGCAGAAGAGGCATTAGAGGTAGGGACCAGGGAGGAGTATGTGTTAGGCTCCTCAGGACTGGGTACCAGTGTTATCTTGGCCAGTCTGGAGCAATCAGTATCATCTTTGGTCTGTCTGCTCTTGCTTTCAAGAGCACCTTGGGCAGAAGAGGCAGAGGTGGGAAAGCGTAAACTGTCCATGCTGTCCAACTGAATGAAAGGGCGTCCACTCTCCAGGCCTTTGGATGAAAGGTCCTTGAACAAAACTTTTCCAATTGGTGATTCCTGTGGGAGGCGAAGAGATCTATGTCTGGCCTCCCCCACGCTTGGATTATCTTTGTAAACACTTGAGGATGCAACTTCCATTCGTGTGGATCTGTCATATTTCTGCTTAGATTGTCTGCCAGCGTGTTTCCCAAACCTGGCAAGTACTGTGCCTGAAGTTCAATTTGCCATTCCAGAGCCAAGTTCCAAAGTGTCATGGCTAGTCTGCACAGAGGGTATGAATGTGTTCCTCCTTGTTTGTTTATGTACCACATAACTGTGGTGTTGTCTGTTCTTATCAATAATTGTCCTGGATGCAGGAGGTCCTTGAAAGCTGTAATTGCATTCATCACTGCTAGCATTTCTTTTTGATTGATGTGAAGGTGCTTTTCCTTTTGGGACCATTTGCCCTGAATGCACCTGTCTGTCATGTGTGCCCCCCAGGCATAATATGAGGCATCTGTTGTGATGACTTGATTTGCTTGAGGCTTGCAGAATGGGAGACCTGTGTTTGTTTGACATGCTTGAGCCCACCATAGAAATTCCTTTTGCAAACATGGAATTATTGGTATTATTGTTTCCAAACTGTGGCTGTGTTGAGACCATAGATTTTTTAGGTACCATTGAAGTTTCCTCATATGCAACTTTGCACATGGGATTAAAAGAATGCAAGATGCCATGAAACCCAGAGCCTGCAGGATTTTCCTTGCAGTAAGCCTGGTACAATTTGCTAGCATTTTGAAGTATTGAAGAAAAAGAAAACCTCGGACTCACCACGAAAGGCTTTAGTGAAATATAAAAATCAGCTTTATTAGGTAAGTGCTTTCGCATACCAAAAGATACGCTTCCTCAGACCATATGTTAAAACATTGCCATTGCTTCCTTTTATACAAAATAGCACCATCATCAAAAGCATCACAAGCAATAAATTAATTAAATAATAAACAAATTAACTGATATAATTAGTAGCTTTAGAATCCTTCAAGTAACAGTGTCATAAAAAACAGTGTCATAAAACATTCACTACTGGATAAATGAATAAGCAGGTATATTTCATCAAATATGTGTGTTAAATAAATTGTAAAATAGATGTATAATGTAAAAACCTGCCTAAATGAAATTAAATTAATGAACAATTCATATATAATATTTATAACTTTTAAAACATTTAAAACATTTAAAACCTGAAATCCTAGTATATGAAATAAATTTAACTTTAACTAAATTTTAGTTAAGCATTGATGTTATGAATAATGTGATAGTATACTATATATTAATTACTGATATAATAACCAATATAAATGTGAGCCAGACAGAGACAAATATATACTATATTATAAAAAGTATTAGTTAATCAACTATCTGCATCATCATATTTAGTAGGAAACTAAATATGTTGGATTCATCTCCGTGATTTAAGATGAGATCTGAGTGTTATATAAGTATTCAAACCTGGTGAAATATGTCCCCTAAGCTTAAATATCCAATGTAACTCTTTTTGTTCAAGCTATAACATGTAGTCTCCTCCTCTTGGATTTTGTTTAATAATTTGCAGTACTCTAAATACAAAGGAATGACCAGCGCAAAGTTTAATATGCCTGGCTAAGGCATTTTGCTCATTTCCACGCTTAATGTCATACAAGTGGTTGTATATCCTATTTTTTAATTTTCTCTTGGTCATCCCAATGTAAAAACTAGAGCATGATATACAGGTGGCTAAATAAATCAAGCCTGTAGTATCACATGAGGCTTGAAGCCTGGGAGTGAAGGAAAAATCATCAATTATAGGATGTTCAAAAACTTGATTCTTAGAAATATATTTACAATAATTACAGTGATGGCATGGGAACGTGCCTATCTTTCTTGTATTAAGTACTCTATCGATGTCAGCATTAGCTACCCCTGAGTTGGCACATAGGAGCCGTTTCAAATTTTTATTATTCCTAAAAGTAAATGAAGGAAATTTTCCTACTATTTTTTGAGTCTGCTCATCAATTGTTAGTACATGCCAATTGTCAATAATAATTTTCTTTATGTTGTAAATATCATTAGAATATGTAGTTATAAACCTGACTTTTTCTCCTCTATTTTTATTGCTAAAACCACCAGTAGTAAATATGTTATTGGTTGGCTGATGTGTATCAAAATGATCGGTGGTATTCATATCTTCTAACATCTGTATTCTAATTTCTTTCACAGTTGCTTTATTATAGCCTCTTTTTAAAAATATATCTTCCATTTTATTTGCTTCTGTTACTAGATCAGCATTACCTACATCAGCGTGCCTACATTTCAAACTTGTTCCCAGGGGCTTACGCGTCCTTTGCATGCCTTCGTATTGGGACAGCCACCCTGCTCTTCTCACAAAATGGCAAGAAATAAATTTTAATACCAGTTTTCAGTATATGCAGCTGCTTATCGACTATTTTACTCCCATCGAAAACCAGCTTTTGGCACAAGTAAATAAACTTAAAGAGCTTAAGGACAATTTTCAGAATGACTTCTGTAATAAGAGGTTAGATAATATGTATACTCAAGTCAGCACATATGCCTCTAGATTGCAACAAATAAAGCATAAAAAATCACAGTGGGATCATTCCGACTTTGCTTCTGGGGCTGTTTGGAATAAGAGAACTGAGTCTAATACACGAGCGGACAATGGAAATACGAACTTGCCGCCTCTAGACAATACAGTGGTTTCAGGTGTTCCTATTGACTCTCCCTTCCCTTCAGTTCCCATGCCTCGTCGATGTGAAGAACCTACGGAAGAGGCTTTTATCACGCCACCTGAGCTACCTGCTACTTCTGAATCCATATCAGCGACATCTACGCCTCTTCCCAGTCAAGAGGCTAACCGTTTAGTGGATACACATAAGAATCTTGGAGCAATACCAAAGTATAGTGCTCCTGGCAAAATTGTTGCTTCTTCTTCTTTTTTACCCTTCCCCATAAAGAAAAACACTTTTTCACGCGATCGTTCTCACAGCTGGGGAAGGAGAAAACGCAAGTACTCAGGAGAGAGTACCGACAATCAGAGAAGGCGACAGAGGCCGTAGAAAACATCTTTTTTAACCTTTCAAGGTTTGTACTTTATACAAGTGACATTGCCCTGTTGAACAAAGGTTCATCATTTATTCCCTCCCAAGGGAGTAATTTATCACAGTTACTGATAGACTTACGCCTGTTTGGGAGAACTGTTGCTCTTAAGCTATTTTTTAATAGTAAAGTAAATGAAGATGGCAGCTTTACTTTAGAAACTTCAAGACATAAGCGCAAAAGCACTTTTACTCCGCCCATTCCTGGGCATGTAGATTGCTTTATTAAAATGTGCGAAAGAGATCTCTATCATTATTTTCATAGTGATAGGAGAAAATGTTTGTATTTTAATTTATCCAAGCAAGAAAGATGATCTCTGACTAAACTTACTAAAGATTCCTCTTTATGTATCAGACCGGCAGATAAGGGAAGGGGGCTTGTGTTGCTAGATAGCCATGATTACGTTAATTATATGCTTGAGATGCTGAATGATACAGACACCTATGCCATTATTAATAAAGTGAAGTTAACGAAAATAATAGAAAGTATTAATGATGCACTTTATGACATCCTAATGTGCCACCAGATTTCGAAGGAACTTTATGACTTTCTTTCAATAGAATATCCACAAATACCCATCATTAAAGGTCTTCCAAAAATGCACAAAGGTGTGTTTCCCCCTCCCATGCGACCCATAGTCTCTGGGGAAAAGTGGGTGACTGAAAACATTTCAGTTTTTTGGAAGACATGCTGAGACCAGTTGTTAATGACATCCGCAGTATCCTTAAGGACACATATCAACTGCTTGATTATTTAGATTCTCTAGATACACCTTTAGTGAAAGGTCAACATCTATTAATCACCATGGATGTACAAAGCTTATTCACTTGTATCCCTAACGATAAAGGTATAGAAGCAATAAGAGAATTGATCTCAACACATCCATCATTTGATCACAATAAACAGATCTTAATATGTCAACTTTTGGACATTGTCCTTTGTAACAATGTATTCTCCTATGGCGAGCGTTTATACATACAAAGAGCAGGGGTAGCAATGGGTACCCCTTGCGCCAATACGTACGCCAATTTGGTTGTACACAAATGGGAGAAAGAGTTTGTATTTACACATCAGTCCTTCACTAAAGTTATAGTTTACAAGCGATTTGTAGATGACATCTTAGTGGTTTGGGATGGAACTGCGGATGAATTCAGTCGATTTATGCACCAGCTAGCAATTACCACTAGTTTTTTGAAATTTACCATAGAAACATCATATGAATCAGTGGATTTCTTGGATGTAACTTTGTTTATTGAAAAAGGCAGACTTATAGCAAAGTTACATAGGAAAACAAGTTGGAAAAATACAATATTGCGGTTCGATAGCATGCATCCACGTCACATTTTTAATGACATTGTGAAAAGTCAGTTTAATAGATTATCCAAACTTTGTAAAAATAATGCTGATCTAGTAACAGAAGCAAATAAAATGGAAGATATATTTTTAAAAAGAGGCTATAATAAAGCAACTGTGAAAGAAATTAGAATACAGATGTTAGAAGATATGAATACCACCGATCATTTTGATACACATCAGCCAACCAATAACATATTTACTACTGGTGGTTTTAGCAATAAAAATAGAGGAGAAAAAGTCAGGTTTATAACTACATATTCTAATGATATTTACAACATAAAGAAAATTATTATTGACAATTGGCATGTACTAACAATTGATGAGCAGACTCAAAAAATAGTAGGAAAATTTCCTTCATTTACTTTTAGGAATAATAAAAATTTGAAACGGCTCCTATGTGCCAACTCAGGGGTAGCTAATGCTGACATCGATAGAGTACTTAATACAAGAAAGATAGGCACGTTCCCATGCCATCACTGTAATTATTGTAAATATATTTCTAAGAATCAAGTTTTTGAACATCCTATAATTGATGATTTTTCCTTCACTCCCAGGCTTCAAGCCTCGTGTGATACTACAGGCTTGATTTATTTAGCCACCTGTATATCATGCTCTAGTTTTTACATTGGGATGACCAAGAGAAAATTAAAAAATAGGATATACAACCACTTGTATGACATTAAGCGTGGAAATGAGCAAAATGCCTTAGCCAGGCATATTAAACTTTGCCCTGGTCATTCCTTTGTATTTAGAGTACTGCAAATTATTAAACAAAATCCAAGAGGAGGAGACTACATGTTATTGCTTGAACAAAAAGAGTTGCATTGGATATTTAAGCTTAGGGGACATATTTCACCAGGTTTGAATACTTATATAACACTCAGATCTCATCTTAAATCACGGAGATGAATCCAACATATTTAGTTTCCTACTAAATATGATGATGCAGATAGTTGATTAACTAATGCTTTTTATAATATAGTATATATTTGTCTCTGTCTGGCTCACATTTATATTTGTTATTATATCAGTAATTAATATATAGTATACTATCACATTATTCATAACATCAATGCTTAACTAAAATTTAAAGTTAAATTTATTTCATATACTAGGATTTCAGGTTTTAAATGTTTTAAATGTTTTAAAAGTTATAAATATTATATATGAATTGTTCATTAATTTAATTTCATTTAGGTAGGTTTTTACATTATACATCTATTTTACAATTTATTTAACACACATATTTGATGAAATATACCTGCTTATTCATTTATCCAGTAGTGAATGTTTTATGACACTGTTTTTTATGACACTGTTACTTGAAGGATTCTAAAGCTACTAATTATATCAGTTAATTTGTTTATTATTTAATTAATTTATTGCTTGTGATGCTTTTGATGATGGTGCTATTTTGTATAAAAGGAAGCAATGGCAATGTTTTAACATATGGTCTGAGGAAGCGTATCTTTTGGTACGCGAAAGCGCTTACCTAATAAAGCTGATTTTTATATTTCACTAAAGCCTTTCGTGGTGAGTCCGAGGTTTTCTTTTTCTTCAATATTTGCTTTGGTTTATACCTGGACTCTTCAGTTGGAGCATCTCATTTTCATGTCAGCATTTTGAAGTACTGAGATAGTTGCCTCTGCTTTTCTGGCGTAAGATAGGCCATCTGGGTGTTTGTGTCCAAGTTGGCACCCAGGAAAGTTATTTTCTGAGCCGGTGTTAGCCTGGATTTCTCTTTGTTGATTGTGTATCCCAGAGCATTCAGTAACCGTGTTGCAGAAGCCAGATGTTCCAGAAGTATGCGCTTGCTGTCCGCTTGGATCAGGCAGTCGTCCAAATAAGGATAAATTTGTATCCCTTGAAGTCTGCAGTAGGCAATTACTGATGCCAGGCATTTCGTGAATACTCTGGGCGCAGTAGATAAGCCAAAGGGCAATGCAGAGAATTGATAGTGGATTGAACCTGCAAGAAATCTGAGGTATCTTCTGCAGCTTTGTCTGATAGGGACATGCAGGTATGCCTCCTTGAGGTCCAATGTTACCAGCCAAAACCCCTTGCCCAGCATGGGAAGAAGCTGCTGTAATGTGAGCATCTTGAATTTTGGTACGAGTTGGTACGAGTAAGAATGTGTTTAGGATGGATAAGTCCAAAATGGGTCTCCAGTCAGTTCCTTTCCTTGGTACCAGAAATAGCCTGGAATAAAAACCTTGACCTTGTTCGTGAGTAGGTACCTCTTGAATAGCTTTCATGTCTATGAGCGTTGAATTTGTAGTAGCGCCTCTGCCCTTTGATTGTGTGGCAGGTTTGGCATGCCTCTCATTTTTGGGAGAGTGTGAAAATGAAATCTGTAGCCTCTGTTTATAACGTCCAGGATCCATTTGTCTGTTGTGACCACATGCCAATTTCTTGTAAATAATGCCAGCTTTCCTCCCAAGGGTGCTGCCAGCTGAGACTTGCTTGGCATGGAAAGGAGGAAGTCATTGGGTTTCTTTCCTGTATTGTTGTGCATTGTTTTCACCACCTCTTGGTGCTGGAGTTTGCCATTGCCTGCCTCTATATGATCCTTGTGATTGCCCTCTGCCCCTTGTGCGTCTATATCTACCTCTTTGGGTCCTGTCCGTGGCTGGAAAGGACCAGTTTTTAGAAGGCCAATTTCTGCTAAAAAGTGGTGGTTGAACCTGTAGAAAAGCTTTGACAGTTTGCATAGATTTGGCTTTTTCTTCCATTTTCTGTAGTATCTCCTCAGCATTAGTACCAAATAGCACATCCTTTTGTAAAGGAGCATCTAGTAATTTAGCTTTCACATGATCAGGCAAGATTTGTTCCCTAAGCCATGCATGCCTACGAATGACTGATCCTGTAACAGCAGCTCTACTTGAGGCCTCTAGGGCATCATAACCACATTGTAAAGTGTGTTTACCCACTTGTTCTGCACTATGCATCATATCCTGCAACTCCTTCAAATCTGGTTGTTCAGGTTGAGACATTTTATTTCTTAATTGTGATAATAGAAACTGCTGATATTTAAGCATATGAAACTGACAATTTAATGCCCTCATGGCGTGGGTGGCCGAGGTATATACCTTTTTTCCCCACCTTTCTAAGGATCGTGACTCTCTTTCGGAAGGTAGTGGATTCTTAGCAGTAGAGGCCTTCATTCCCTTGGGACCTTGAGAAATGGTTTCAGGGTCAGCATTATGGCTTTTGAAAAGAAATTGGTGAGAGTTAGGAACTCTGTAGTACCTATCAGGCTTGACTGGGGCAGAAGGCAGAGAATCCGGATTAAGGCAAGCCTCCGAATAAACATCATCAAGTACATCCAAGACAGGAGGTATCGCCAGAGGTCTGTGTTGAGGTAACAAAAGAAATTCCCTCAGTCTTTTCTTGGAATCAGAAAAGTCTTGGCCTTCCCAATGGAAGTGTTCCCTCAAAGTGTGCAAGGTTTCCCCAAAAGAATAATCCTCAGGAGGAGATACAGAAGGAATGGATTGCTCTGCATCAGAATCTTCAAAAGGGGAGTAAGAGTGTTCCTCTACATCAGAGTGTTCTGAAATAATGGAGCCCTGATCAGAAGAGGGAGAATCTTCCTCCACTCTGGGCCTCTTGTCAGGAGGGGGCTGGGAACCCCTGATAAGAGTAATTAAATCCTCAGCCATTTTAAGCATCTGTTTTTTAGGCATGGGGCCTGTGGATGGGCCTTGTGCAACAGGCCTCTTGGGATGCCTGGCTGATTTGGATTTAGTAAAGGCCTTAATGGAAAATGAAGATGAGAGTCTAAAGACACCATGTGTGGAAGTGGACCTGTCCACATTAGGAGACTCAATGCTCACAGTGGCTTCGGTGGTTGTAGTCTGGGTATGGGCCGAGGTACCTGCGGTCTCGGGTACAGAAGACCCCGCCAAAGAAGTGTCTTCGGTAGTCAGGGACTGCATAGGCGTCTCGCTGAGAACCGGACCACTTGTAGCCGGTTTTGGCGTGGTGTCGGTGGAGACCGCGGACCTCGCGTGTCAGTCCTTGTCCTTGCATTTTTTGGACAAAACTGTAGTTGGAGTCTCCGACGACATTTTATAATCAAATGCTTTACCAAATAAATGTTGGGCGAACTCCGCCCGACGCTTGATAGTGCGTTTATTGAAAGAAGCACAAAAGCGACAGCCCGAGACGTCATGGTCTGGGCCTAAACAAGATATGCAAAGGGAATGGAAATCCTTATGCGGTATTTGCTTCCCACAAGAAATACAATTGATAACTTTTTCTGACATCGGTCTGAGGCAAGAAAAGTTTCCCCAACGGGGTACTTAGCTTTAATGAAGACTTCGGTTTCCAAATTTTTCGTAAATTCAGGAGCTGACCGACCGAGTCCCCCCCTCCCCCAACAGTGAAATACCCTTTTTCATTTTCAGTCAGATTTCTACATGTAACTTGGATGGTGGCAAATAACATTTGAGTAATGATGGATTCATCTTCACTGAGCTCTATGGCTTAACACATTGTTTGCAGAAGAAATCCTAATGTTTACGGATGACGGCAAGAGACAGAAAATGCAATTTAACACAGCTTCAATAGTAATAAGTTATTGGAGTGTGGTGAGTACAGCCACCTGTAAAGAAACTACAGGTGATACTCTCCCTTCTGCTGAATATGCTGCAATGTTTCTTTTTAGCATTTCATGCGTACTGCTGATTTTCATGAGATTACCAGGATGAACTTATCTTTGTGAAGCTATCCCTGGCTGAATACAGGACATCCTGAATGTTTCTCTGCTGCAGCAGGCACTGCACTTCCCACCAGATGTGGATTTTTTTTTTTTTTTTTAAATAGCAGGGTACATGGGATGGAGAAGAACGACTGGGACAGGTAAAAAAAAAACTCCAAGGAGCAGCTATCCACCAGCAGGGTTCTCTGACCTAGTGGTCCACAGTAATGCAGAACCACTACAACGTATACACTGCCACCAACTCTATCCAACTAACTAGCTAAATAATAAACAAACTACCTTGGAAGAGGGAAATCTAAAGCACAGAAGGGGCCTTTAGCTGGGGTTTATCTACAAGTTCCATGACAACTGGGGTTTCTGTTCTGGGGAACCTGGGACAGTTACTAGTCAGTCTACTGTGGACAACATGATCATAAGATTCAGTACGCATTCTGGTACTGCACTGCTGGTGACTAGTGTGCCTTGAAAGCTTTGCCCACTGTTCATACATTCATAGGTTGGTACTAGGCTATCGGCCCTAGGGCCTATACAAGCCTAGCCATAACAATTCCCTGGATATTTCTTCCCACAGTATTTACTTCCCTAGACCCCTGTCTAGCAGGGCGACTGACGTGATTCCTTGGGGTGAATTTCCTATCTCCCATCCAATCGTCAAGGTTCCTTTTGAAGAGGGCCAAGGAGGCACTCTGCTTGACATGTATGGGCAAGTCTATTCCAGAGTATGGGGAGTCTCTGGGTCAGGAACCTATCCCTCCAGCATGTTTTGTTCATTGTGATGACAAGGTTTAGATCCCTGGAGCATGTGGTTCTGAGGGATTGGGATTTCTTTAAGTGGAGCATGTCCAACAGCTCAGGGTATGACATGGCCTTGTATGTTAAGCAGAGATTGCCTCTGAGAAGACGTTATGTCACAGAGTATAGCTGGAGTATTTTTTAGACAGACAGCATAGGACATCTGCTTTAGGCCTGTGATTCTTTTAGTGAGGTATTTCTGTGGCCTTTCCAGCTGTTGCAGATGTCTTGTGAGGTACATACCAAACAGGGTGTTGTACTCTATAATGGGACTAATGATGGATGAGTACAGTGGGCCAATGACCTCCTTTTTTCTGGATGAAAAGCCCTTAGTGATGAGGTGTGCCACATAGGATTTCCTGACTGTTGTGATGTGGTTTTTGAAGGTGAGACCACTTGTCCACCTGTGTCCCTAAGTCTTTCATCACACTTTCGATGTTTAGTGTACTGCCACCTATGTGATAATTCATGGGTACGCGGTTCTTCCCAACAGGGATAACGATACATTTCTTTGCATTAAGCTTGAGCCCATGGCTCTGGCACCAAGCATTTGTTTCTGTAAGGCCCCATTGTAGAATATCCACATCATTTGGGGATTCAGTAATGGCTCCCAGTTTGCAGTCATCGGCGAACTTTGTTAGCCAGAGTCCCTTAGTGTTGGCCTGTACTTTAGAGAAGTAGATACCAAACAAGAGTGGTCCCAGGAATGAACCCCGAGATACTCCACTTATCACTTGTCTGGAGCTGGATTTGGAGTCAGCTACTTTTACAGTCTGGGTTCTGTCAGTAAGCCAGTTGGCAACCCATCGAATGACGTAGGGATTTATGCCCAGCTTAGTAAGTTTATCTATGATTCCAGAGTGGAGGATGGTGTCAAAGGCCTTGGCGAGGTCCAGATAGGCTGTGTGGACCACCTTACTCTCGTCCACAGCTCTGGAGACTGATTCGAAGAAGTCAATCAGGTTCAGGAGACAAGATTGGCCCCTTCACAAACCCAAACTGGGTGGGGTCCAGTGTTTGAAGGTTGTCAATGTCTTTGTTTATAAGTTCCATGATAAGTTAAGAAATTCTTCCCACTCTCCTTCATTCAATGATGACGGCATCAACTTTCTCATTGAAACACAGCAGTACACGAAAGGTAGCTAAAGACTATTTGCAAACAGGATGAATTTCCAGCCAAAAAATGCTGCTAAATGTTTGTGCCGCTGCCTATGTCTCACTTAGCTTAGCTGTAGAGTGAAAGACATCCCTAATAAACCTGACGTCCTTCTCCGTTGACTAAATAATTTATGGCTGCAGAGGTCTGTGCAGTATCTAGCAACTGTTCCACATGCACCAGGGTCTTTTCCAGGATGGAAATCTTGTGGTAGATCGTATCGGTCAGAAAATTCAAAGACTTCCCAGAAATTATACTGGAAATGAATAACAACTTCCTGAAAGATGCAAATCCAATGACACTTCCAGGGTGAGTGCAGTTTACACACTTCACGTTCACCTATAACACAGACAAATGCAGGCAATACACTTGGCCACAGTAACCCTGGTGTGAACTTATCAAGTGAATGGAGTACAACTGCAAAAGGAAACCTTTTGTGGGTAAAAATACAACAACTTTATTTATGGCTAAGAGAGGAACTGCCTACATCAGGTTTTGATATAGCATGACACAGAAGATGGTAACAAACATGACCACCTAGGCAGACTGATTCATACATGCTGCAATATAAGCAGGCACCAATGACTTGTCAGATCAGCTAGTAAGTGAGGCCAGGAAAGTGGCAAAGGGATACAAGGAAAGGATATTGGGATAGCAGTCTCAAATCAGTTACACTGCATCAGCCCTGACCTTCCATCAACCTACAAGCTAAGGAAGGGAATGAATCAGTAAGTATAATGATTGGTTGTAGTACTGAACAAAAGGAATAGCTTGCGACTCTCAGAAGGATAGGGAGAGGTCTAGGACAGAAAACAGTTATCAGGGATAGAGTCCACGCTAGCCACAAGGGACAGTGGAGCTCATAGCTGGACTGAAATGTACAACAAAACAACTAAATCTTTAGGTCAAGAAGAAGGGAGAGAGACAGGATGTCCCTCAAGCAGAAGAGGGAGGTATGCATAAAACACTATGGCAAACAGAAAAAAATGGATGTGTAGCTGGATAGTACTACTGTGTTAGAAGTGTATGGTAGAATAGAAGGAAAAGGAGGAAGCTACAAGAAGTGATGCAGGAGGAAAGGGTGGACATTACTGGAGAGAAATGAAAGTCATAAACGCTGTTTAAGGAGGACACAGAAGAGCTGAAAAAAGAGAGAGGTAGCAATTCATGTAAAGTGTGGACATCAAATGTAAACTCAAAGGAGGCAATATCACCACTACACAAAGGAGACAAACTTCAGAATCCAGGCTGTGTACATGGTGATTAAAAACAAGGAGGGAGATGAGTGCCAGTAGTAAATAAGTACCAACCCCAGGACAAATCATGAAAAAGAGACTGGGACTGAACGAAATGGGTCACACACAAGGGAAGTCTGAATCTGCCAGGAGCAAACAGGGAAATCAAAAATCTCCACATCAGAAGAGAACAGGTGGACTGAATTCTTAAAGTACAATGGTCAGCTAGTTAGGAAAGGTAAGACTGTGACCAAAAAGCAGAGAACTGCAGATGAGGATGGAGGCTGAAGTTGAGGATGGCTAGATGAAAACACCATTAGTAAGCACTAATGGCACCACTGGATGGTCTTGTGTGTGATGGAAGGGGAACAGAAGAAATCAAAGATGATGCTATGAGATTTTAGAAGGGAAAAGTATGCTGAAGGAGAAGGTCAAAGACAAGTTGGGGATCTGGAGGTAAATCAACTTTGTAAAAAATTAGAAGAACAGGCCAAAGACAGTACTCACATCTAAGGAGAAAGGTTTAAGGAAAAGCAAGAATAGAAGGTCAAGGTAGCTGCAACGAAACTAAGTTACTGATTAGGATTAAAAGTAAAGGTAAGACAAGAGGAGGGAGGGAGAAGATGGAAAGATGGATTAAGTACAATACAAAGTGGCACACAGGGGTGAGAGAGGAGGTAAACACCGTAAATGCACACTTCAAAAGCAGCAGCTGTAAAGAGAGATCGAAAAGGGAAATAAAAAATCTCAGGCAAAGGGAGAAAGGAAGGGCTAAACCTGGCTAGACTGAGTAAAGATAGAAGGGAAGTAATTAGAGAGAGGGAAAACAGCAGATATATACAGAATATTTTCTACTGGTTCTTCATGAAAGAGAGGAAACAAAGGGTGCCATGTTAAGAGGAAAGGCAGAGAGTGGAGAGTACTGGACAAACATGAATACATGGAGAATTAACGGATTGTTTTAAGGTAGGATAAAGCACAGGGCCCAGTTAGGCTGCATTCCAGAGTCCTTTTTGTATCTAGCCAGTGCACTGGCAGATGGTAACAGTGGCACTCCTGTACAAAGGAAGACAGGAGATAAGTACGGAAAATCTGGTGAACTACAGTAATGTTAACCTAAGGGAAGTGACCAGGAATGTCATGGAAAGAATACTAAGGGAAAGACTGGCATCTTTACTAGAGGACAACAATCTCCGAAATAAAATACAGGTTTGTGACATGAAGGAAAACTCAGATGAAGGTGTCTATTTTATGACTGGGTTACAAGTTAACTTGATGTAGGATTATCAAAAGACACACACTAACTGGACTTTGACAAGATACCACAGTTTAATTCTGCACAAACAAATGCAAGAAAAACTGTAGAGGCTGAAGATAGGACCAAGACGGAGAAATTGGACTATGGCATGAAATGGTACTAGAGAGAGGGTTGTGGTAACCAGTGAAGTATTGCAGTGATCGGTCCTGGGTACTCTTCAGTATGTCTGCTTCGGACATATCTGCCAGAAGAGAGAAATAGATCAAGCTCTTTTCTTGTGACAGGAATGTACTAACGGAGAACTGGAAGAAAGTCTAAACAGTAACTGGAAAGGCTGACAGAGTGGGCAGAAACATGGCAGATAATGTATAACACAGACAACAGCAAGCAATATATTTGGCCACATTAACCTTGGTGTGAAGTGTGAGGACTATAAGATGGAGGGAGTGTAACTGAAATCCAAAGAGGTATTAAAGACAATCTGGGGTGTTTATTATACCAGGAAAGCCCCACCAAGAGCACAGTGAGAGGGAGCTAGGACAGCAAGAAACAAAATTCTGGGTATATCCTCAGGGGATACAGCCTCATGAAGTGATAGTCCTTCCCTAGCAGACCACAGTAAAGTCACACTTTTAATAGCATGTACAAAATGGGAGGCTCTGCAAGAATAAGGATATCAGGCTGCTGGGAAGGAGCCCAGAATACCATCAAAAGGGTGCATGATATGGAGGCAAAGGTCTATGATCAGACACTAGTGAAATCAGAAAAATAGAAGACAAGACAAGGAGCACAACACTACATAAAGATGATGTGAAAAAATTCCCCTGAACAGGAAGGATTGGGGGTGGAAGGAGTCACAGGCAGGAGACTGCAGGGATCAACCAGACCCTGGATATGTGAATTGTTGTGGACCCAGTGAACGGAAAACCTGAAGAGCTGATGAAAAGGAAATTTATGGAAGCATCCATTCAAAAAGCCAGGAAGCAAGTGGATAAAGGGTAGACAGAAAAAGGTAGAATGTTAAACATTTAAGAACAGACTAGATAGCTTCTTTTATAATGTCAAACGAATGTTATTCTAACAGAAATAAGGTCCAAAAGAGGGACTCATGACTACAATGGGATCTTATCTTGAATCCTACACACTCATGTTATACTGTGTTACACAAACAGTCTGATGCTGGGGTAATTTCTCTTCATCAGACAAGGCTCACAGTATGGTCCACATGTTTGGCCCTCCAGGTTAGATGATAAATATTCTGACTTTCCTTCCTCATCAATATCTAAGAATCAGTACTATAGTGAGAATCCCTCCCAGCATTTCTCAGACTACAGAAGAGAAATGTGAACTTGTTGGTGTACCCAGTATCCTACTTGTCACTCTTCTTTGGGGATAGGGAAGGTGACTTCATAGATCATTACATGTGATGGTGAACCACAGAAGGTTCTCTAGCAACAGTACTAATCCCTTATACTTGGGCATAAGACAGAGAGGTTGAAACCAGAGGTGTAAGCATGAGAGGACAAGAGCTTAACGGGCGAATGTCAGGGGCCGGGCACTGGCAACACACTGTTAGGTTGAACTATACCCAAAAAGACTGGAATACCTAGAAAGCTTAATGGTGAGGTCAGACAGCAGATAACAGTTGACAGTCTTGAAAGGAGGAGGGTAAGATACTCACACACCTCATGGCCATAATGTCAAGGTCAATGGAGGGTCATAGTGGACAGCAAAACACTGATGGAGCAGTCACTGATACTATTACAGTACACTGTATGAATGGTGGGAAGGATAAATGTAGAACTCCACAGGGAAAACGAAACATATGGACAATATTTAGGGTTGATGCCAGACAGAGACTTTGTTATCTCTGTTGTACTGGCATATCTATATATATTTCCTTTTATCAGGATTGTCTGACTGGCAGTACCCCTTTTCAGCAAAGGCTCTAAGAAGAAAAACTCAAAACATAATTCTAGCACATACTGAGCAAAGCTTAGGCAATTGGCTGTGGTAGAGAACTTGAAAGTAGGTATGCTATTTTCAGAAACGGCAGTGGTGCAGCGGTTAACGTTGTCGCCTCACAGCAAGAGGTTCTCCGGTTCGATTCTCGGCTGGGGTGCCTTCTGTGTGGAGTTTGCATGTTCTCCCTGTGTTCGCGTGGGTTTCCTCCAGGTACTCCGGTTTCCTCCCACATTCCAAAAAACATGCATCTGGAGCATTTCTCCCCGGGCCTCCGCTGAAAACAGGCTCTGTGGAACCTAGTCGGACATTCCCGGTCAACAAATGTTAAATAAAAATAAATAAATAAAAATTGTCTTAGTAAGCAAATACAATCAATACAAAACTGAATCTTTTGACTCATAATATATGCAGTCAAAAAACTCCATCACCGCCTTGTAACAAGAAAGATCAACTGGCTTTCAATCCCTTTTCGGATTACCTTACTAGCTCACATGTTTACAAGGCGATCAATCTGGAACAATGCATTACATAGCCTATTAACTATTAAGGAATCAAATAGATCTCCGAAAATCAACAAATTTATTTGCTTTAACTTTATCAACCTTTTAAACTCCCCGAAATGAAACAGCAAAGCTTTCTTCTACCTTAGCCAAATCAGTCTGGAAATCCTTTCACACTAAAGGATGCCTAACTCACTACCACAGTTTCCTTCGTTAAAAAAACTCATATCCTACCTGCACAATTAATTCAAACTGCTCATGCTCTGAGACCATGGATCTCCAACAGAGTATTATCCGGACAGCCCAGTATCAAGTCCGCAAGTTCTCTGCAGCATATTAAGCCACAGTGAAATATGGAGGAAAACAAACTACCATTATGCTGGGTTTCATTCACTAAATGAGAATGTTTAGGGAGTCTCGGTTAAAAAAATAAAATAAAATAAATAAACAAAGAAAAGAATAAAACCGTAAAAAAGTTGCAACAAACTGCCATTTTGCATCATTCATTGCTATTCATGGCACTTGAAAACCTACATTGGGAAAACAAATAAAAACAAAGCTAATGCAACTAACTGCATTAGAAGAAAATGTGCGCATGCACGTGTGTGTGTGCGTGCGTGTGTATGCATGTGTGTGAGAGAGAATTTATTATAGTATTTAGCTTCTTCACTCAAAAATTCCAGACAAAGACAATAATGGGGAGATACTGGCTCCAGATGATGGTCACTGCTGAAGTGACACCCCAATTCTTTGTGTGAAAATGGGAAAAAGGGGGATGTGAATGGATGGACAGACCCCAAATCAAGAACATTTTTAAATACTAGTCTAATTCACTGAAACAATGCAATAGAAGAGGAAGTTTTGCATTAGCATGTCTTTCCAGAACAATCTGTATTATGAAACTACAATGGCAGAGTTAATTGACCACTGTAGTCCTGCCAGACCTATTAGAAATTCAAACATTTTTTTAAGGAACACAGCAAATAAATATTAGGCAACATCAGGGACAGCTGAGAGAAAGATGTGGGATGATGGAGACTCATTACTTTACATTATGAGTAGACATTCAAGAAAGAAGCTATAAGTGGTGTGCACGCGCACACACAGACACATGTGTATATATATATATATATATATATATATATATATATATATATATATATATATATATTACATCCATACACACACACACATATATATATATATATATATATATGTCTACTTTCATTCACTGAAAATTCATTTCACTGAATTTCAAACCACTCGCACCAAATTGCTGAAAACTCACTTCACTGAATCACATTTTACTGAATGTAAGTACTGCTGGGCAACTAAAATGTATATGCCCTTTTCCCCACTATAGTGCGATCCTGGAGTTGGTATATATAGTGGGGGGGCACAGCCACCCACATACTTTTGGTTTTATATTGTTAGACTGCAGTGATGGTGCTGCGGTAGTGTTGTCGCCTCACAGTTAGACGCTGCCTGTTCGATTCTCAGTTAGAGCGTCTTCTGTGTGGTGACATGCTTGAATGGGCGTTCCTTTGTTGAAGGTTGTGCGTTGGGCCCGGCAAGCCAGCACGTAAAAAACTCTACTGCCAATCATTAGCGGACCGGAGTTCCGCTGTAGTGACCCCTAACCGGGAAAAGCCGAAAGACGCAAACAATTGTTAGCTTTCATATTTATGAATCTCATTTCACTGAAAGCTAAGTAGGTGGGGGCTGTGCCCCCACACCCCCCTAACGATATATGACAACTGCAGGATCGCACTACATGTGGGGAAAAGGGCATATACATTTTATTTGCCCAACAGTACTTACATTCAGTGAAATGTGATTCAGTGAAATGAGTCGTCAGTGATTTGAGTTTTCAGCGATTGAGGGTGAATGGAAATTCAGTGAAATGAGTTTTCAGTGAAGGAAAGTAGACACACATACACACACACGCACACTTCTGTCATCATTTCCATTTTTCCAAGGATACACTTCCATTGGTGGTTCCGCCTTTTCCACAACCTCTCTAGCAGTGTCTTCTGCATCACTTGTATCTATTGTTGTAACATCCATCTTGAGAGCTGTAATCTTCTGGTCAGGGAGAGACTCTGCAAAGCCAAATTTTTCTCCTCGTTTCCTGTATTACAAATAAAATAAAAACAGTTTTGGTGAGTTCAATTATTCAGTGTGTATTACAGAAGCTGCTATACAAAAATGTGAACCTACGATTGAATAACCATTCCATATTTTAGTTTTCCTAAGACAATGCTGAGCTCCAATGAAAAAATAGTGAACAGTAAGATGCTTCAATGTTTAATTCAGATTTTCTAAATTCAGTGACAAGGAAGTGTGTTTTTGCTTTACCACTATAAATCAGCTCATGCTTACAACTTTGGCAGTTTAATTACAATGCATCTGGAGCCAATGAGTGTCCTAATATTACTGGCAGAGTCAGCATCAGGAGACTTTGGCAGTACCAAAATCATAGGTATAAAGATCAGAGCAGATGGAAAAAAAACATATTGCATTCACAGATGCCACTGCTTCTGAGCCACAGCATGATTGTTAGATTTACTTATTTATTAGCATTTGTTTACAGGGATAGTTCAACTGGGCACAAAGCACCTTCTAAAAGAGGCCCAGGGAGAAAAGCTCCACACAAAATGCATACATTAAACAAGGCGTACAAATCTAATAAAAACAATCAGTTGATGGTCAGATGACAAAAAGTGCATGTTACAGAACTACTAAAACAGAAGAGAAAATAATAAAATTCATGTCTTAACATAACTTGGCATTCATATGTGTAAGTCTGTCTTCATTCCTCCTCATGACAGGGTCTCTGATCTAACCATCAGATGTGACTTGGCCTCAATCTCCAGACTTGGATCAGACTCTCGAGCTCCTCTCTCTTACGCATAATGCGGTATTCCCACCCAAGCACCTCAGATCAAATTTGCAGATTCCATACATCCAACACCCAGACAGCAAAAGAATGGCAGATGAGGCTCAGACATGGGACCTAAGCATCCTGCCATGTTCCATGATCCTCTAGAAGACTGAGGAAGAGGGATGGCTGGCAGGAAAGTGAGGAGGAATAAAGATGGACAACACAGATTTCAAGTTATGGTAAGACATAACTTTTTCATCTGATGCTCTAGTCTTTATTCCTCCTCACGACCGGGTCAGAGTCTCCAGATATGGAATTCTCGTGTGGCCCTCATGGGAGGATATGCCACAGCACCATCGAGCTAAAGGAAGCCCTGCTCCTAGAAATGATTTCTAACTTGCAATGTGCCACAAAGGTATGACTGCTAGACCATGTCACTGCTACACAAAATATCATCAATGGAGGATCTAGATGAGAAGGTGGAAGAAGTAGCCATAGCCCTAATGGAATGTGCCCTAGGAGTCTCAGGTAATTCTAGGCCCTTTTGTGAATAAATGAAAGAGATACAACCAGTTATCCATTTTGCTCAAATAATCTTGTAAACCACTTGGCCTATTTTGTTAGCTGAAACGGCTACGGACACAATTGGTCAGACTTCGTGTGTTTATTTCTGTGCAGATAGAAATGTAATTGTCTATGAACATCGAGAAGATGAAGAATGTACTCCCCTTTAATCAGAAAAATTCAGACAGAACAATGTTAAGTGAATGAACTGACTGATATTGGTTTCCTTGGCTAGCTTAGGCATAAAAGAGGGATTGATACGTAAAGAGACCCTGTCTTTATGAAAAATTATGTAAGGAGGTTTGGAGGATAAGGTTTGCAGCTTGGAATTCTCTTTGCCAAAGTTACAGCCACCAAAACATTAGTGTTCCACGATAAAAACTTCATGTCACAACAGGCAGATGGTTAGAAGGGTCCATGAATTAAAGCCTGCAGTATGACAGTGAAATACCGAGCAGGGGAGGGGGTCTTTAATAGGTGGCCTCAACAGGAAAATACCTTTCATAAAGGATTTGTATAAACTAAAGGTAGACCGGGAACGAGATTGACTACCAGTGTGAAAATTAGAAATAGCAGCTAATTGAAGTTTAATGGTAGAGAAGCTAGCTCCTTCCTTAAATGGGGTAACTAAGCAAGAGCAGAATATCTGATACTGGTGCTGAGAATGGATCAACATTCCTATCTGTAGCTCAAATTTTTCTCCTCGTTTCCTGTATTAAAAATAAAATAAAAACAGTTTTGGTGAGTTCAATTATTCAGTGTGTATTACAGAAGCTGCTATACATAGAGTTAGCTTTTTCCTCCATCTTTTTAAGAAATTCTTCTGCCTTGTTGCCAAAGAGGCGGTCCTGATTTAAGGGAGCATCCAGTAATTTCGCTTTAACATAATCTGGCAAGGATTGCTCCTTAAGCCAAACATGCCTTCTAAGTACAGACCCAGTTACAGCAGCCCTGCAAGATGCCTCTAGTGAATCAAAACCACATGGCAACAGATGTTTACCAACTTGTTCAGCAGAATGCATTAAATCCTATAAATCCTTATTTTAAGCACAATCAAGAATCAACATCATTTTCTGTTTAAGCAATCCAGTAATATGCTGCTGATATTTTAACATATGAAACTGGCAATTCAAGACCCTAATGGCCAAAGTTGCAGAAGTGTACAACTTCTTAGCCCATCTAGCCAGCTCCCTGGAGTCTCTATAAGAGGGGGTAGAATTTTTGGTAGTAGAAGCTTTAATGCCCTTGGGTCCCTGTGAAATGGTTTTAGGATCCACATTTTGAAAAGGAACTTGTGAGAGTCAGGAACCCTGTAATATCGATCAGGTTTTCTGGGAGCAGGAGATAAAGAGTCCGGAGCCATGCTAGATTCCGAAAAGGCATCATTCAACAATGTCCAGTACAGGAGGAATAGCTAAAGGCCTGTGCTGGGGCAGGAGTAAGAAATCCCTAAGCCTCTTTTTAGAATAAGAGAAATCCTGACTTTCAAAATGAAAATGCTCCCTGAGAGTATGCAAGGTTTCACCAAAAGGGAAATCCTCTGTGGGAGAAGCAGAGGGAATGCAGTCCTCAGCATCAGAATCCTCATAGGTAGAGAAGGGTAAATCCTGGTCAGAGGAATAAAGAAGTTACGTACTCACCATAACGTTCCATCTGAGAAGGTAACTTCATTTGTCAGCAACCTGTGGGTATCCGATCCGAGCCGACAGCTTTCCTAGCTAAAAGATCCGAGCTCCAAGCTCCTCCCCTACCCATAATGCCCTGCCATCTCCCTCTAACCCTCAGATCGAGTTTGCCATAATGTCATAGAAAATTACTATAATACCAGAAAGGAGTACTATACATTCCACCTGATGTCATCTGGAAGTGATGTATCCTGATCCTTTCATAACGAACTAAGGGTCCGGGGGATGGAGGGCGGGTTGGTTGCTGATGAATGAAGTTACCTACTCAGATGGAACGGTATGGTGAGTACATAACTTCTTTATCTGAAGTAGTTAACTTCATTTGATCAGCAACCTGTGGGACAGAGTCCCCAGCTACCAACAACTTGGGAGGTCCGCATGGAAGGATATTCCGGAGCACTGCAGAGCCAAAAGATGTGCGTCCTCTGGATATTAAATCCAACTTATAATGTGTAATAAAGGTACGAGAGGAAGCCCAAGTAGCTGCTGAGCAAATGTCATCCAAAGAAACCCTTGACCAGAAAGCAGCAGAAGTAGCCATCGGGTAGAATGGGCTCGCACCCTCAGGGGCTCAGGACGACCAGTGCGTTTGTATGCGAGAAGGCTGCATTGGGCAATCCATCTAGCTAAGGTCACTTTAGTCACTGGTTTACTAGGACAGGATTTAGCAAATGACTCAAAAAGTTGATCTGATTTTCGAAGATCGGCTGTTCTGTTTAAGTAAAATCGTAACTGTCTATGAACATCCAGACAATGGAGTCTATACTCTCCTTTGTTTTGAAATTTAGGAAAGAAGACAGGTAGATTGATGGACTGGTTGATATTGGCTTTTGAAGCCACTTTAGGCAGAAAGGAGGGGTTAGTCCTGAGGGAAACCCCGTCTTTATGAAAGATGATATATGGAGGCTTACTGCAAAGAGCGTGAAGCTCCGATATCCTCTTAGCTGAGGTAATGGCAATCAGGAAGACCGTTTTCCAAGATACATATTTTAAGTCGACTGAAGCCGCAGGTTCAAAGGGAGGACCAGTCAGAGCCTGTAGAACTAGGGTTAGATCCCATGGAGGAACTAAGTCTTTAACAGGGGGTCTTAACAGAAAAGTTCCTTTCAGGAATGTTTTGCAAATCTTGGAGGAAGCTAGGGGGCCTAAACTGTTTCCAACGTGGTAGTGGGAAATAGCTGCCAAGTGAACTTTAACAGTAGAAGAACTAGCTCCTTGATGAAAAGTATGGGATAGAAAGTCTAGAACTGCTGGGATAGGAGCCGTGAAGGGATCCAAATTCCTATGCTCCGCCCAGACAGAGAAACGTTTCCATTTACTCTTGTAGATTTTCCTGGTAGACGGTTTATGGGCAGCCACCAGGATGGCCTTAACTGAGGAAGATATACCGGGAGTCCTAGCCATCAATGGAACTGGATCAACCAAGCTGAAAGCTTGAGGTAGTCCAGGTCAGGGGGTCTTCAATCCTAAAGAATGAGAGATCAGATCTGGAATGGGATCTAAAATCCAGGGAGGATGTACTAGATGAGACCATAGGCATGGGAACCAAGTTTGGCGAAGCCAGAATGGGGCTATGAGGATAACTCTGCTCCCCAACCGACGAGTTTTCTGCAAGAATTTTGTCATTAATGGAAGGGGAGGATAAGCATACAGAAGACCGGATGGCCAAGCATGAACCAGAGTGTCTCTGGGGACTTTCCCTGGTGGGGGGATTAGCACGAAGAACTCGCTGCACTTTGTATTCAAAGGCGAAGCAAACAGATCGCAGCAAGGTTGACCCCATTTGAGGAAGATTTGCTCCGCTACCACTAGGTGCAGAGACCACTCGTAAGGTGAGAGGATCGTTAGACTCAACCTGTCCGCTAAAATGTTTGACCGACCCGGAATGTGCGTTGCTATGAGAAAACGGTTGGTGGATATCGCCCATTCCCACACTCTCATGGCCTCTCTGCAAAGTAGGTAAGATCTGGTACCCCCCCTGTTTGTTTATGTACCAGACTACAGACATGTTGTCTGTTTGAATTGCAACAGTCCCTGGAGGAAGAAGGGGATGGAGAGCCTGCAACGCTAGAAGCACCACCCTCACCTCCAGGACATTGATATGCAATGAGGTCTCTGTGTGAGTCCACATGCCTTGGACGGATCTGCCCCCCACCAGAGGAGAGATGCGTCCGTGGTCACCGTGACTTGGGGTGGGGATAAGACGAAGGGGCACCCTTCCCGGAGGTCTCTGGAGCGGAGCCACCAAAGTAGCGACTCCCTGCAAATCCTGCTGAGGGGTATAGGTGTAGACAGGGGATGATGTAGGATGGACCACTGAACCTGTAAGGTCCATTGAAGGATTCTCATTTTCAGACGTGCAATAGGCGACAGATTGATGGCCGCTGCCATGGACCCCAGGGCCCTCAGGACTAGTCCCTCTGGGGGTGGGGGTGGGGGGCACGCTGATGGTTGTAGAAGAGCGAGAATGTGAAGGTTTAGATTGCGAAGTCTGTCCGCCGTCAGAAAGACTTTGGACTGTATCATGTCTATCCTGGCCCCTATGAAGTCCAAAATCTGAGTTGGTTGAAGGGAGGACTTCTTGTGGATGATCGTGATTTCTAGGTGGCGGGCTAGATGTAAGAAATAGTCCCTGCCTGAACAAAGCTGATGCCTGGTGGGGGCGGTTAGGAGCCAGTCATCCAGGTAAGGAAAGACCTGTATTCCCTGAAGCCTCAGATGGGCCCCTACAACTGCCATGACCTTGGTGAACACCCTGGGGGCCGTGGTGAGACCAAAGGTAGGTCCCTGAACTGATAATGGCTGGCTCCCAGCCGAAAGTGGAGAAACCTCCTGGATCGCCTGTCCATTAGAATGTGGAAGTATGCATCCTTGAGGTCTATCTAGCACATCCAGTCGTTCTCCAGTAAAAGTGGGAGAATGGATTGAATAGTGACCATCTGGAACTTTTCTTTGGCGATTGACAGGTTCAGTGTGGACAGGTCGAGAATGGGTCATAAGTCCCCCATCTTTTTTGGCACCAAAAAGAACCTGGAGTAAAAGCCCGATCCGGATTGCCTGAGGGGGACGTGCTGGATGGCTCTTTTTCTTAGCAGCTCTCGTATTTCGAAGGCTGCTGCCTTCCTCTGATTGGGTGAAACATCGGGGAGACTCCCTGACTGGGGAGGATACATTAGGAAAGGGATAGAATAGCCTCTGGATATAATTTGGAGCACCCAGCGATCTGTCGTGATGGACTCCCAATTTGCTAGGTGCCTCGAGAAGCACCCCCCGACTGCCTCCAGAGAAGAGCAGTCGGGCAACCCCTCAGGGCTGTTGCGCGGGTCGATCGGAAAAAGGTTCCCTCGACACGAAATTCTTCAGCCCCCCCCTCTGCTTCTGGGCCGGCATCCACCCACGCTGTCCTCCTCTGCCTCTGAAGGACGAAGGATCCGGAGCTAAACGGGATTGTTGAGCTTTCCGGAACCACATCTTCTTTTGTCCTCTTCCACCCTGTCCTCCTCTGCATCTGAAGGACGAAGGATCCGGAGCGAAACAGGATTGTTGAGCTTTCCGGAACCACATCTTCTTTTGTCCCCTTTGGTTCCTAGAGTAGGACCTCTGAGGAGCCGAGAAGCGGATCCTGACGGCAGACGTTTTCCCGTCTTTCTCGCTCTGGAGAAGCGTATCGCGTATGGTTTTGCCAAGAAGCGTAGAACCGTCAAAAGGGGCATTTGCAAAGGACGCCTTGAAGGGTTCCGCAAAATCGCAGAGACGGAGCCAGGCCTGTCTGCGTAAGACCACGCCTGTTCTGCTGGCTCTAGCCACTCCCTCTGTGGCATGGGAGAGAAGCCACATAGATGTATTAGTAATCGACTTGAGAGTGGCCATCCAAGCTGAGAAGGTCCGTTTGTCCTCAGCCGACATGGACTCTGGGGGTGACCCAGCGTACTCTTTGATAAGGTCCCGCTGGAGCCGAATTACATGTGCCATATAATTCAGTGACCTTACAGAGAAGGTCGCTGAAGCGAACATCTGCTTTCCAAGGCAGTCCATCATCTGAGACTCTTTGTCTGGAGGATGTACCGAGGAACTCTCTTGTGCCAATTCCTTTTTAGTGGCAGCCGCCACCCACTATGGCATCCACTGGGGCACCCTTGCTCCAAACTGTCCTGTCCGTGGGAGGGCTGAGTATCCTGTCAGGTTTCTTTGGTATTGGCTCGACAGTGTCTGGCTCCTTCCATGCCATGGTTGTTATGAGGTCCACCAGGGGGTCGGCGGGAGGGACACCCAAGAGGTAGTCAAACGCCTCCAGAAACATAGACTCATCCGAGAAAGGCTTTTGGGCAGACCACCCCCCTCTAATGCATAACATTTCCATAATGTCTCCAAAGGAGACGTCTTCGGGGGGTGACTTGGGGAACCTTCCCCTTCCTCCAAGTCCATGTCTTCTGTGAGGGACTCAGGTGAGTCCAAGTGCCTCCTCTTGCACTTTCGTTTGTGAGGGACCTCCTCGGGGGTGCTGTCCGAAGAGGCCTCACCAACAATGTCCTGTTCCTCCAACGGGAACTATCTGGGACATAGGCGCAGGCTGTCCCTGGGGCCGGATGATGGAAGACAGGCCCGTCTGAGAGTGAATGGCGGGTGGATCCGTAGCAAGAGCCTGGGGCCTCGAATCCCTCGGAAGGACCCTCTCCATGACGTTGAATGCCGAGGGAGAGCTGCTTTCCCTAGAATCCGAAAGCAGTCCCCTCGGATCCGACGTGCGAATCGGCACTGGAGGTGACCCAATCGGATCCGAAAGGGTAGTGTGCTCCAACCTCAACGGAGCCGAAGGTCCACTAACCCCCCCCCCCGGATCAGACACTCAACTCACGGCCCCGAGAGCTCGGACACGAAAAAGGATCCGACAGACTCAAGGGTACAGTCAGCGCCGAAGTAGGGAACACTGTCGGCACCAACACCACCCCGGCTCCGAAGCTAGTCGGATCCGACAGCTCCGAACCCTGACAGTGGGTCGGAGAAGGAGCAATGGGGCAAAAAAGGGGGTCAAGCTCCCCCCCAGAGGGGGGGGGAGGGGAGGCAAGAGCAGTCCCATCTGCAGCTGGGGTGAAGAAACAGACGCATCATCCGGTCCATGTCTGTGTCAGATAAACTCCTCCCTGATCTGGACGAGGCCACCAAGGCCAGCCGGGAAGGCCGCCTAGATGACCTCGAAGGTGACCAGGTCTCCTCCTCCGGGGAGAAATGTGAAGAACGGAGCCGGGAGGGAGAAGGCCCAGAGACCTTAAAGGGAGAGGCAAGCTGCTTGGACGGCAGAGCCGATGGAGCCGACTCGGACCGCCTCTTGTGACTACAGTGCCTCTCTTTTTCCCGCTCCCTGTCCTTCTTTCTCTTTCTTTTTGCTGTCCCTTTCCTGCTGGGCCAAAGAGGGAGGTCGAGTCCCGGCCAGGGGATCGGAGGCGGTAGGTGGAACAGCCACGGCTGGTGCCACAGAGGAAGAGTAGGACGAAGTGGAATCCGGGGGAAAAAGGCCCGCAAGGATAAGCTTCGCCCTTCTATCCTTCAACTCCCTGGGGTTGAAGGCTGCACAAATAGTGCAGCCTGAAGTAAGGTGATTAACTCCCAGGCAAATGACACACCAAGTGTTGCCATCCGCTGGGGACAACTTATGGCCACACTCGGAGCATTTAGAGAACACAGCTTTTGGGCCTTCGGACATATTGGAAGAAAAGTACAGCCCCCACACACACACACACACACACCTTCACACACACAGATGGGAGAGGGGAATAAACTAAACTAACTAAAAGTTTTTTAAAACTACCCACAAAGGCTAATAGAATAAGAAGTGAGTTCACACACACAAAGATAGAGAAATTTAGACAGAAAAGTATATATAAAATCCTAAACTCAATACCACGCTCGGAGCTCGTTCTAAGAAGCTTACAGAAGCCGTGGCAAACGAGATCCGAGGGTTAGAGGGAGGTGGCAGGGCATTATGGGTAGGGGGAGGAGCTTGGAGCTTTTAGCTAGGAAAGCTGCCGGCTTGGATCAGAATCGGATCCGATACCCACAGGTTGCTGATCAAATGACGTTAACTACTTCAGATCAGAAATTTCAGAATCCTGGTCAGAAGTATCATAAGCAAACTCAGTCCTAGGTCTCTCAGAGGGCAAAGGTTGGCTTCCCCTGATAAAAGTAATGAAGTCTTCAGTCATTCTTATCATTTGTTTTTTAGACAGAGGCCTGACCATGCGGTCTGGGAGTCAGTTTTCTACACATGGTTCGAGTTTTAGGCCTTGAAGAAGAAGACGGTGTCAGTTTAATATACAAGTCAGTAGGCCTGAAAACACCCTCAGAAGCTGGTGCATGCAAAGTGGCTCCGGACCCATCCAAGGCAGACACATCCGCAGGTTCCACAGATGAATCATCTCGTAGCACACCGGACTCTGAATGGGTCTCAGTAGAGGCCTGCGAATCTGAAGTAGCGGGTATTAGGGGCTGCAAAAGCGCCTCACTAAGCTGACTCGGACCGTTTCGGCGGCCTGTCTCTGTCTTTATCTTTGCGTTTTTTTGGAATGTTGGTAGTCAGATGGCTTACCGAAGACATATCGGAATAATTAAACTGAGCACCAAAATATTTAGAAGCGGAAATATACTGACAGCAGATAGTTTGTGGTTTAAATAAGGCACAAAACAGACATTGAGGTACATCGAGGTCAGGGCCTAGGCAAGGAATACAGTACGAATGAAAATCTTTATACAGTATTTGCTTTCCACAGGAAATGCAATTATTTACTTTTACTGACATCGGTTTAGAGCAAAAAAAAGTTTCTCCAACGGGGTACTGAGCTTTTAGTTGAAGACTTTAGTTCTGAAACTTGAAAATGAAACTTTCAGGAGTCAGCCGACCGGCACTTGCGAACTGCTTCTGCTTCGGGCACCACATGGCAAGAAAGACTGATTTAATGACGTTGGCTGCATGTTTTATACCCCCGAGGACCTGACGTCACAGAAGAGGAGACAGCAACCGACACAGGACCCAAGACTTTGTTAATCAGGCCGACTAAGGGCTACTGCAAGCAGATAACCCAAATGTGATGACTGCAACAGTGAACCGAACAGTGGACCGAACCACAAAAGGAGGGGGAGTATCAATATTCATCAAAGATACCCACACCTCCAGGTTGATAGCACAGCACGAAGCATCGGAGACTATCCATGTGCAACTAACAGTGGGTAAAACTGCCTTCCAGTTTATAGGCTGCTACAGACCACCCTCCCAAACCCAGGAACCCCACTCGGCCTTCCTGAGAACACTGGAAAATATGAAGGTCTCTCCAAACACCATTATATTGGGCGACTTCTCCCAAACATAGACTGGGAGCATTACTCTAGCTCCAACACCCTAGCCCAAAGGTTCCTAGAATTTATAAACTCAAATGTTATGAAACAACTTGTTACCACTCCCACAAGAGAGGAAAACATACTGGACCTGATCACCAACATGGGGACTCTATGCTCCAGACCAGAAGTGTATCCCTCACTGGTAAGATCAGACCATAAACTAATCTCAGACCATAAACTAATCTCACTGGATATTCACTTCCTGAACCCCACCCCCTGCCCAGAAAACCACAGTGAAAAACTTCTCTAAAGCAAATTTCACACTCCTCAAAACTGAGGTGGAATCCTTCAAAGCCCCTGGGCCTGTGGAAAATATGGCCCAGACCGCAGAATCCTTTATAAACGCATTCTATGAACACCTTCAGGAATGCATGGATCATGCAATCCCAAATAAAACCAAGACCCAATCCTCCAAAGGCAGACGTCCTGTCTGGTGGACCCCAGACTTAAACTATACAATAGGAGGAGGAAGCTACTACACGATAAAGCAAAATCCCAAAAAGGGAGGCATCTCTGATCAGTATTAGCAAAAAAAACTACGGGCACTCATAAAATCGCCTAAGGCCAGCTTCGAGAGAAAAATTGCATAGCCAAGGATAATCACAATGCTTTCTTTAGTTATGTTAGGAACATGGGTGGGAATTCCCAAATATGCTCAGAATTAGTCCAAAATGACAAAAAATACATCAAACCCAGAGACATTGCCAACATCCTAGTTGACAGGTTCAGCGCAAACTTCTCCCCACCCCCTCCCCACCAAAAGGGCAAATATCTATCCCAGCAGAGTGCTACCCCCCTGACATCTCAGATGCTCAGGTAAGAGCCGCCCTCTCCAAAGCAAAACGCACAACATCAATGGGACCAGACGGTGTCCAGGGCTGCGTCCTACATGAACTCCAAGAAGAGCTAAACCCAAACATAAAACTACTGTTCAATCTCAGCCTTACTACAGGATATGTACACAAAGAGTGGTGTACAGCAACAGTGGTCCCTCTCCACAAAGGTGGTGCCTCAACGGATCCTGGAAACTATCGCCCCATAAGCCTGACTAGCTTGGTCTGCAAAGCTATGGAAAGGATCATCATGGACCTCATAAATAAAGATATTGGGGACCTACAGACACTGGATCCTACCCAGTTCGGCTTTGTTAAGGGCAGATCCTGCCTCTTAAACCTGGTCGATTTCTTTTGAAACAGTCACCAAGGCCATTGACGAGGGGGAGGTGGTCCACACAGCCTACCTGGACCTCGCAAAAGCCTTCGATACAATACCCCACTTGGGCATTATAGATAAGCTCACCAGCTTAAATATAAACCCCTATGTCACTAGATGGGTTGCAAACTGGCTCAAGGACAGAACCCACATGGTTAGAATTGCTGGAGCCATGTCAGACTCCAAACCAGTTACAAGTGGCGTCCCACAAGGCTCAGTTCTGGGACCTCTCGTTCGGTATACATTTCTCGGAGGTACAGGCCAACACGGAAGGACTGTGGCTGACCAAGTTCGCAGATAACTGCAAACTGGGCACCGTAATAGACTCTCCAGCTGACACAAGCATCCTCCAAAAGGGCCTCATAGAAACAGACAACTGGTGCCAGAGCCATGGCCTCAAGCTTAATGCCAAAAAGTGTATAGTCATCCCCTTTGGCAAAAACAAAGTGCCCACAAATTACCACATAGGTGGTAATCCATTAAGTACAGAAGACGTAATTAGGGACCTGAGGACCCAAGTTGATAGCAATCTCTCATTTGACGACCACGTGGCCAAAGTGGTTAGAAAAACATTTTATATAGCCCACCTAATCATGAAGGGATTCACATCTAGATCAGGGGAGGTCATCGTGCCTCTTTACTCATCCCTCATCAGGCCCATAATCGAGTACAATGCCCCTTTTGGGATGTACCTTACCAGACACCTGCAGCAACTGGAAAGACCCCAAAAGTACCTCACCAAGAGGATCAAAGGGCTCAAACAGATGCCATATGCTGCCCGGTTAAAGAAACTCCAGCTCTACTCAGTGGCATACTGCCTGCTCAGAGGCGATCTGTGGCCGACGTATAAAGCCATGTCCAACCCGGAATTAATGGACATGCTGCACCTCAGAAAATCCAAATCCCATCGAGCTACACACTCGAGAGACTTGAACCTCAGCATTGAAATAAATAGGACATGCTGGAGGGACAGATTCATAACCCAGAGGCTTCCTTCACTCTGGAATAAAATCCCAGTCCAGGTTAGGCAGAGTCCCTCATTGACTCTCTTCAAGAGGAATCTTGATGAGTGGATGGGAGATTGTAGGTTTACCCCGGGTATCACTTCTGTGTCACTGTTAGACAGAGGCACAGTATACTAACCTCGAAAAAGGGCATAGCAAAATTAATTTAAAATGGGTGGCGAAAGCCAAACACACTCTGGCTAGGCTTATAAATGCCCTAGGGCAGCTATCCTAGTATGAACCTATGAACCTATGAAACATGAAGAACATCAGATTATTAGCTACGTCAGAGGTTTTGTGACTGATGAACATTTAAATAAATGTGAGCGCAAATGGCAGTTATTATTTAATGCAACAGCATTTCTGGGTCTCGATGACTCAGTGTCCATCAATCCAATCTTAAAGCTTTATAATGCTTTTTTTTAAGTTTTCTTTTATTGTTTTTAACATTGGATTAATTAAATTACTAAAAGGATTTTATTGGAGGTTTTCAACCATGTGACAGAGTGAATAGCATTTAAAATATGGTAATTAACTGATTTGTTCTAAGGACGCTCCTTAGTAATAAGCTGGAATGAAAGTGCTTAACCTCTCTGTAATAAATTATTTGTTTTGGAAGTACATTTCCAAGTAATTTTTGGGCAGCACAGGTTCTGCAAGTCTTCATGTTGGGTTTTACCTGTATGATTCCTTGTTTGTCTTTTATAAATGAAAATAAACCACACTGACACAATCTCAGTTGCAAACATTATACATCACAAATCATGCTGACACAACTATAGCTGCAAACGTTATACATCACTCATAATATACATTCAGTCATTGTCAGTCAACAATTACATAGCTCATTCAATTCCTGCATTCTTTTAAACCTCGTTCCTCCTCTGCTTGTATTTTTTTCTTATGTAATTTACTCCTACCTTTTTCTAAATATCCCAGTTCCAGTTATTTTACCTCTATTACTATCTCTGTTACTTCTAGTAAAGTTGGTTTAGACTTTGATTTCCATTTTGTAGTAATTGCTTTTTTTGGCAGACATAATAGACTCAGCAAGGCCTTACTATGTCTAGGCAATTCCAATTCTGTATCATAGCTAAAAAAAAAAAAAAAAAAAACTTCCTTAGTTACACCAATGTGCTCACCGAGCATCTCCGACAGAGCAGTCTGCAAGGAATCTTTAAAGTCCGCTAGGGAAAAATTCTTTGGAGTCTACTTAGGGTATAAAAATACCTATGTAAACACTTCCAAGCAAAGAACCTAAATCTTTTAGATGCTATTGCATATTTGGAGACATACATATACCCCCATTGTTTCTTTGTGAATTGCTTATCCACTCTCTTCCCAATCCTAACTTCCTCTGATTCTTATAGTTTTCATGCAATATCTTATATGGTCCACTAATTACTTCTTTCTTAATGGCAAAGTCTATTCTAGATTCTACTAAAAACTCTACCAGTGCTGATCTTTCATTTATCACCCCGTATTTCTTTCTCTTTGCCTATACTCTGTTATCAATCCCTGATAGGGAAGGCAATCTCTAACCTACAGTCCAAATAAGTTAATGGCATCTTCCCATTCTATTACCTTTCCCTATGTACTTATTTACTCCCAATACCACGGTTCCCTTTTGACACCTTTCTCTACTAAATTCCAGCCCCCTCTTGCTTACTTGTCTGTATCTCTAATTGCATTTATCCCTATTGGCAGAATCTTTCTACATTCCCATGTTGGCTTAGTTCTTAGAATACTTCGCTATTTTGTGAATATAATATTTTGTATGATTTTTGTTATTCTCCTTAAAGGTCTGCTTCTAAAATACCAGTCTCTCCTTGTTTTGTGAGCTTCCCCATTTCATCATCTCTTTTCACTTTGAATTACAGTTTTCTGCTTGTGCGGTGTATAGGATCCTTAACTGTGTTGCTCTGAAATACCCCTTCAAACTGAGTAATCCCAATCCACTCTGGCCTATTGAAAGAATAAGCTTATCCCACTTGACTCTTGCTGTCTTCCCCTCCAAGATAAAATCCTTCAGCTCTATTAATTGCTATCCACAGCTTTTCCTCTGGTTGATAAAAATATGCCTAACCTGTATACAAGACTAAAGGGACTAAACACTTGAACTGCTTGTATCTTACTATCAATATCCATATAACATTATCTTATTTGTATTATACATGTTTCACACACAGTTAAAAGTTTAAAATATTCAACAAGAGAGAAAGATACGAGTAAGCAATCAACGTCAGTAAGTACAGCAATTACAATATAGGGTACATTATGAACACTTGTTTCTAGGTTTAGATTTACAGCATTCATAAATTTGGCTGGGGTAATAAAGATGCTAGTAGTACTTGTAAGGTACAGAATAATGCTGGTAAGTAGAGGTAGGGCAATTGCAGTGCATGATAGAAGAGAAGATCGCAAAGTACCATAGAATGGCAAAAAATACATGCAAGAATACGGAGTCAAAAGAAGCATGTATTGAGTACAGTGGATGAGCGAGAAGGTTTAACATAGTGGTTTTCAATCTTTTACACTTGGGGACCAGTGAAAATAGGAGAATTATTTCAGGTATCAGTAAGCAAGCAATAATTCCCAACAGAGTGTGTGCTATTGTGGAAATAACGGCCACCCAGGGTTGTTCTCAGACCCAATGCCACATGCAATCATACCAGCAGAAAGAGTTAATCCTGACAAAACTGTGGCAGAAGGGCAAAGTGTTAAAACTTAGAGACAGTAGCGTGTTTGTGGAAAATGATTATTCACTGTATACCAGGCAGAACAGAAGTAAATTTATCCCAGCAATCAGGGAAGGTCCAGAGGCAGGTGTGAGATTCCAGTTACTGTATCCAGCTTGTCTTGAGAATATTTTTTCTCCTCAAAGATCAAAGTCAATTTTTAATACAGAACAGGCTAAGGAGGAAATAAAGTTTGCCCAACAAAAAGTGAACCATCAAACAAAAAGACACTCTGCTTCTCATTCTTCTGAGACTTTGCCAGTGAAACCTTTTCCAATGTTCCAAAGGAAAATGCTTGAGAAACAAAAAAAAAGCACAGAAGTTGACTAGAAAAATCGGTAGTACCTTGGATTTGAATCAAGAGTCTGGGAGTGGGTGATGGAGATGAACAGAAGACGACCAGCAACACTGACATTAGTGAATAACTGTGGGACTATAAAGTATCAATCACATTTCTGAAATATGGCTTTCGAGAAAAAGTGGATAAGAAAGATTGGACTTTTTACTTTGTTAAAGGAAAACTCCATTCTAGAACTAAAATAACATTTTTTTCACTCTATCTTTGTTTCGTAACATATTTTATCACCTCAAAATCACTCTAAGTTCAACAGGAATTGAGAGTCCCCTCCCCCCACACTACTGCAGAGGTGTTAAAACTGTCACTGCACTGAGAGACCCTTGCAGAATCAATTCCTCAGACTACAAAAGAAAACTGAACAAAGACCTGCAATTTAGTTACTTTTTTGGCTGTGGCTGGATAAGTTCTAAGTATAATGTAAAACAAGGTCTGAGCCAAACATAAATGAGGGTGACTGAAGACAAAAAAGAAGCAATCCTTTTACATAAGGTAAAGAAAATAACAGTGACCCACCAAAATCTCACTATAGATTGATTTTGAGGTGTTAAAATAGGTCAGGAAACAAAGAGTGAAAAACATTTTTTCTTTAGTTCTAGGGTGGAGTTTTCCTTTAAATGCATTGGGGGGAGATTTGAAGGTACATATCCCACCATGTCATTATTGTTTAGAAGGACACAAAGGAAATGAACAAAAGTAACCAAGTAAATCAAATTTTGTTCTTAACTATATTTGTATAAAACATTTCAGGATATAGCATTTTCAGTGATTGTTGATGGTTATAAAAATACTATACACAAGTACTTTTTTTCATTTTTAGTTTTAAGTAATGAAGGACATTACAACATAAAAAGAGAAGGCGGCCAAACAAAATCCTGTTTAAGTTAATATGCTGTAATCTTGGGCTGTTGGGTTGGGGTGCAAGTAAAGTTGAGACGTTTTCCCTTAGTTTTGCATAAATTGATGTCTGGATTAATGCCCCTGGCTTAATCTAATAACTATTTTTGTGTGTGTAAGCATTTAGGCATTACAAATTAGGAGAACACTGTGAATGTTATGAATAGTTTTCCTTTAACAAATAAATGTTTAGTGTGAGTTGAGAAGTCTGCAGCTGACACCAGCATTAAATTCTGTTCTTATGTTTCCATGGAGACAAGCTGACTGCAAGTATAGGCAGTAAATCTCAAGAGGTCTGGACTTTGCTTGATGAGGGAATCATACAATTAAAAGGTACAGGGACAAGGAGCTTGGTCAAATAAAATCTGAAATTATTAGAAGTGAATAAGAGATAGCCTTCCTGGTACCTAAAGACTTCACTGCATTTATTAGAACAGTGTACAATTTAGTTTTCATAAAAGATAGCCAGTGCACTTTTTCTTAAAGCTAAAGGTTGATGTTTTCTGAAAGCATACTGGCTGTTTTTCATATCTGGTAGGGGAAGAATAAAGATAAAACAAGAATAGACTATTAGTGATTAGGCTCAATTACTAATGGTTAGGACAGGAGGAGATAAAAATGGTGATATACACCAATCCACAGGAAAGTATCCAGGAATAGTTGGTATTCATGTGGAAGCTAGGAGGGAAAAACTTATAAAGATCTGGAAGGCTTGAACTATTTTAAGAGGAGGGAAAACACCAACATTCTGGAAGAAAATGGTGGTGGCTGTAATACCTAAAGAGGGCAAAGACCCATCAGATCTGGCTTCATACTGGCCCATTTCAATCCTAAACCATGATTATAAAGTTTTGTCTACAATGGCTAAAAGAATGGCAAAGGTGATGTGAAAATTGATAGATATGGATCAATGTGGTTTTGTGGAGGGGAGGCAAACATATGACAACATTAACAGAACACTAATGCTCTAGAGGGAAGCAGAATGTAAGAAAATACCAATGTTGCTGGGGAGTATTGATGCAGAGAAAGCATTTGGCAGAGTACACTGGCAGCTTATGAGGGCAACTGCATTCTCTGATAAAATTATAAGGTTCATTAGGAGGATATATGAGGGATCAAGGTGAAAATTAAAGTGGATGGCTTCCTCTCTGATGATTTCTGTTTGAGCAGAGGAACCAGGCAGGGATGTCATCTTTCCCCTTTATTTGCATTATATTTAAAACCAATGGCAAAGAAAATACGGGACTCAGAAATTCAAGGATATAACTGGTATGATACTCAGGAAAAGCTGGCTCGATTTGCAAATGACATTATTTTATACCTGATAAAAACAGAAAAAAAACATTTCAGTGTTGTAGAACATTTTGAGGCAGTTTCAAATCTTTTCAGAATACAAAATTAATGAAGCTAAAACAAAGGCAATAGCTGTAAATTATGTACCACACACAAATTGGTTCAGCAATATCCATATTTAGGGAGACATGATAAAAATGGAGTATGTAGGAGTTTGGATTAAAAATGATTCTAGTGTGTCAGTTAAGGATATGTGGAGAGAGACTTAACAAAAGATAATACAAAAACTGAGAAATTGGAAGCTCTGTTCTATGGATATGGATAGCAAGATACAAACAGCTAAAATGTTTTTAGTCCCTTTAGTTTTATACACAGGTCAGGCATATTTTTATCACCCACAGAAGCTGTGGATATCAATTAAGAGCGGAAGGTTTTATCTAGGAGGAGAAGGTGGCAAGAATCAAGTGGGATAAGCTGATTCTTCCAACAAAACAAGATGATTTGGGAATACCCGATTTGAAGGGGTATTTCAAAGCTACACAGTTAAGGCTCCTATATATAGAACAAGTAGAGACCTACAATTCAAAGTGGAAAGGAAGATGATGAAACAAGGGGGAAGCTCAAGAAACAAGGAGAGCATGGGATTTTGGATTCAGATCCTTCAGGAGAATAAAAATAACCATACAGATTATTATATTCATAAAGTAGTAGAAAGTATTCTAAGAACTAAGCCAACACGGAAATGGAGACGGGAAATTCTGCTGATAGGGATGACTGCAATTAGGGATACAAACAATAGGCAAGAGGGTGAATGAATTTATTGTAGAAAACTGGCAAAAAACCAAGGTATTAGGAGCAAATATTTAGACAGGGAAAGTTAGTAAAATGGGAAGCGGCCAAGAATTTACTTGAACTGCAGGTTACAGATTGATATCAATCCTTGACAGGAAGGGAAGAGTACAGGCAAAGAGAAAGAAATAGGGGATTCTAAGTGAAAGACAAGTACTAGTTGAGTTTTTTTTGTAGAAGACAGAACAGAATCTGCTGTTAAAAATGAATAATTAGTACACCATACAAAATACTGCATGATAATTATAAGTGTCAATCAGAGGAGGTTAGAAAGGATCGAGAAGAGAAGATTGGATAAGCAACTAAACATGAAACAATGGGGGATATATGTATGTCTCCCAAATATGTACCCAAGTCTAGAAGACGTATGATCTTTGCTTGGAAGTGTTGTGTGTGCATTTTTATACCCCAAACAGACTCGAAGAATTTTCCTCAGTTAGACTGCAAATGTGGGAGCTGTGATACAGAAGAAAGAGGTAACTGGGAACATATTTTTTGGGAGAGTAATGAGATGGCAGACTTTAAAGATTCCCTGCAGACGACTCCATCAGATACTGGAGCACACTGGTATAACTAAGGAAATTATTTTTTGAGCTATGATACAGAATCGGAATTGCCTAGACATAGTAAGGCCTTGTTGAGTCTAATTATGGTGGCTGCCAAAAAAGTTATTACTAGAAATAGAAATCAATGTCTAAACCAACTATACTAGAAGTAGTGAAATACAGTATTGGAGATAAAACTGGAACTGAGATTTTAGAAAAGGGTAGGAGCAAATTACATAGAAAAAAATAGGAATTGTATGAACAATACATGCAGAGGAGGAACAAAGTTTAAAAGAAGGCAGGATTTGAATGAGGTATGTAATGTTTGACAATGACTGGATAGATTACATGTTTAATATTTGCAACTAAAATTATTTCAGTATTGTTGGTGATGTACAATGCTTGCAACTAAAATTATGTCAACATGGTTTGTTTTCATTTATATAAATGTATGATTGCCTATGTCAAACTTGATAATTTAAGATTTTTCTTGTCTTAAAAAAAAGACAGTGTAAGTAGGAGCACAAGCCTTAATTTTAGGTTATGTAATATCTGTGGATGCAGCTGTCAGTTTGGAACAATTGTTCCTACCATTAGGGTTAAACTTAATTATTTGAAGATGTACACAGTATTGCACATTTGTTTTAAGTTAATAGTTTATGGGGAGTTTGGATTTTGTTTGAGAGTTTTCAATAAAACAAATAGTTTCGCAAAATGTGATATAGGTTCAAATGAAGATAAGAAACAACTGTATAAAATAATCTGCCAAACATTAATGGGTGCATGCAACACAAAAGCTGGAAACAGACATTTAAAAAAGCTGTAATATAATAGGTGGGAATAATAACTTATCAGAATGGCTGCACTATCGATTATATTTTGGAGTATGAATAGCCTCACAGGTGTAGACAAAAATGTAAGAGTACTGTATTATATTAAAGAATGCAGAGCACAAACAGCAGTCCTATAACAGACAAACTTGGAAAAAAATGAGCATGTGAATTTGATAACGAAAGGACTTCAGGACAGATATACACCAGAATATTAGGGACAAAGGAACTGGGGGATACTTATGCTAATTGCAAGAGGAGTTCCAATACTGATACAGAGAAACAAGATAACAATGGTAGATTTGTGGTAGTAAGGGGGTACTGGCAGGGGGAGGTGGTTTACATTGGCACATATTTGTATTTACTTAAAACTGCCATTACAGAACTTAAAATCTGGGAAGAAATAATCGCTTTTCAGCTGGGAGTATAACTTATAGGTGGGCACTGGAACTTGATCTGCAACAATGATGCATCTAGGGGACACATAATGGAGAATATAACAAAAGAGGGTAGATTTCTGAAGAAATTTATGAAAATCTTTGGTATAGAAGACCTGATCCAGTAGTACAAACTTGACAGATAATTTACATATTCCCCAAGGTACAATAACAGGGCTAGACTAGATAGAAATTATATTTCACAGGAAAATGTGCATTTAATTGAAAGCTTCAACATACATCCAATAATTATTCAGGTCGTGCGCCAACAACTAGGAAAAAATGCAGGGTAATTAAGCAAAAGTGAAACACTAGCATTTCCCCATCTATCTGTTAAAGAGACAAAGTACGGAATAGGTAATAGAAATTATTCAAGACTTAATAGGAAGACAGAAATTTCTTCAGATGTTATAGCTAGTGAGTGGGATAAAATGAAAATGGAGGTTAAAAATACAGTAGAAAAAAAAGATGCAACTGCAGAGTGCTAAGATAAAATAAAGGAGTATATGGATAATATGCACACATTTAGAAAGATTGCCGTTAACCATCTAATAGCCTCAGAGCACAATCTTTTAGCACAGTGACTTAGGTAACAGAAGGAAAAAAGAGCTGTTGCCAAACTTGGGGATCATATAACAGCAACCAGAGATCCTGTATAGGTATTAGAGATATTTCGGAAATGTTATGAAAATTTCTGTAAAAGTAGAGAAATATGGAAATAAAGAAAGGGCACAAATTAAATTTTTTATGAAGACTTAAGTATGCCAAGGTTAGAGGTAGATGAGGCAACAATTAAAAGTTAAGATAGGAGGAAAGGATATAGAAATGGTGACTTACAATCAATATGCAGGAAAGTCACCAGCAATAGACTATTCCTGTGGAAGTTTGGAAGATCTGGCCAGTTTTATCAGTATTTTAAAAGGAGGGGCAGCATCAACATCAAGGAAGAAATGTGTGCTGGTTGTAATATCTAAAGATGGCAGACCCATCAGATCCAGCTTCATACAGACCCATTTGAATTTTAAACCACGATTAAAGTATTTATGTCTGTAATACCTAAAAGAATGGCAAAGGTGATGCCACAATGTATAGCTATGGATCAATGTGGATTTGTGTACGCTTGGCAAACACTAGACACTATTAAAAGAATGATGATGCTCCATCAGGAAGGAGAATGCATGAAAATACCACTGTTGGTGGTGGGTCTTGATGCAGGTAAAAGCAGTCGACACGCTGGGATTTTATGGCAATGCAGGCATTTGGATTCCCGGATAAAATTATAAGGTTAATTAGAAGAGTATATGAGTGACTGGAGAAACAAAAGAGGGCAGGGTTCATCTCTTGACATATTGTGTCTGAATAGAAAAACAGGCAAGGGTGCCTTCTTTCCCCTTTATTTGCTTTACATTTAGAGTCACAGGCAAAGAAAATCAGGGACTCAGAAATTCAAGGATATAATTGGTATGACAATTAAAAAAAAGTTGTCTTTTTTTTTTTTTTTTTGCAGACCAGATTATCTTGTGCCTGATAAAACTGGAAAAGCACATTTCAATTTTTTGAGACGGTTTCAAGTCTTTTGGGGATATAAAATTAATGAAGATAAAACTAAGCTACATATCCACACAAGTTGGTTCAGCAATACATGCATTTATGGAGACATAATAAAATGAAATATTTAGGAGTAGTGGTTAAAAAGGATTCTGTTATGGCAGCTAAGCATATGTGGGAGGAGACTTAACAAAAGATAATACAAACTAAAACTGGAAGCTCTTGTTTATGGATATGGATAGGAAGATAAAGCAGTAAAGACTGTTTTTAGTCCCTTTAATTTTACATACAGGTCACCCCCTCCTCCAAAATTTATTCTGCATGTATTGTTCCCACAACTTCCATTTTCTTCTACATCATTTGCCCCTACCCTTTTCTAAAGATCAAACTTCCAGTCCTTTTATCTGTTACACAATATTTTAATACTTCAAATACTGTTGGTTTAGTCTGACTTCCATTTTCTAGAAATTGCTTTCTTGGCAGCCACCAGAATTACACTTAAGTCCTTACTATGTTCTAGGCAATTCAGATCCTATATCCCAGTTCAATAAAGTATTTCATTAGTTACACCCATCGGGTCATCCAATATTTCTGACCGAGTACTCTGTAGGAAATTTTTAAAGTCTGCCAACTCATTACACTACCAAACATACGTTTCCAGTTACCCCTCCCCCCCATCACATCTTCAACATTTAGCATCCACCAGAGGAAACATTCTTTTGGAGTCTGCCTGGGATATAAAAGCACCAATGCTAACACTTCCAAGCAAAGATCTTAAACCTTCTGGACTTGGTTGCATACTTGAGAGCCATACATGTGTCCTATCATTGTTTTCTTGTAAATTGCTATTTTAGTTTCTCTTCCCAATCTTTCTAACCTCCTCTGATTAATTCCTATTGTTACCATGCAATATTTTATATTCCACATTAATTATCCATTTTTAACAGTAGCTTCTGTTCTAAATTCAACTAAAATTCTACCAGAGCATGTCTTTTACTTGACATTCCCCTATTGCTTTTCTCTTTGCCTGTACTCTGAGATCAAGCCCTGGTAGAGAAGATGGTCTCTACCCTGCAGTCTAAATGTTTTTTTTTGGCACCATCCCACTCTTTTCTGCTTGAATTCCAATATCATTTTTTCCCAATAAACATTTATTAAATTATCACGTTGGACATAGGCAATCTTACATTTATATAAATGAAGAACAAACCTAGACATCTCTTTAGTTGCAAACATTATACAACTCTTACAATCGTCATCAGTTAAGTATCATATGGCTCATTCAAATCCTGCCTCTTAAACCTCGCTCCTTCTCTGCATATACTGTTCCCACTATTCCCATTATTTCCTATGTAGTTTGTTCCTTCCCTTTTCTAAAGATCCCAATTCTAGTTGTTTTATCTGCTACTATATTCACTACTTCTAATAAAATTGGTCTAGACTTTAATATCCATTTTTAGCAATTTCTTTTTCAGCAGCCACCATAATTAGACTCCGCAAGGATTTACTATGTCTAGGCAATTCCGATTCTGTAACATAGCTCAATAAAGTCATCTCCCCAGTCGGTCCAATCCGCTCAACCAGCATCTCTGACACAGCAGTCTACAGGGAATCCTCAAAGTCTGTCAGCTCACTAAACTCCAAAAAAAATTTTCCCAGCCACCTCTTTTCTGCTCGTTACACATCCAACATTTGCTATCCACCTGAGGAAAAATTCTTTGGAGTCAACTTTGGGTATAAAAAAATCCCTATATAAACACTTCCAGGCAAAGATTCTAAATCTTCTAGACTTTGTTGCATATTTGGGAGATGCACATATATTCTCCCACTGTCTCTTCGTGAAGTGCTTATCCAATCTCTCTTCCCCAGTCCTAAGCTCCTCTGAATTATTCATATAGTTATCATGCAATATTTTATATGCTCTACTAATTATTCCTTTTTTTAACGGCAGCTTCTGTTCTAGATTTTATTGAAACTCTTCCAGCGCTAGTCTTTCATTAAAGAAATTCCTATTTCTCTCTCTTTGCCTTCCCACTCAAGGATTGATAGATTATAGGCAATCGCTATCCTACAGTCCAAATAAATTCTTGGCCTCTTCCCACTCTATTACCTTTCGTTTTCTAGATATTTGCTTCCAATACCTTGGCTCCTTTGCCAGTTTTCTCCAATAAATTCCACCCCCTCTTGCCTATTATCTGTATCTCTAACCACAGTCATCCATATCTGCAGAATCTCTTTTTTCAATTTTCATGCTGGTTTAGTTCTTAGAATACTCCCTTCTATTTTATGAATATAATACTCTGTACGATTTTTGTTGTTCTTAAGATTCTGCATCCAAAATCCCAATCTCTCCTTATTTCTTGAGCTTCTCCCTGTATCACCATCATTCCTTCCCACTTTGAATTATAGTTTTCTACTTATGCTATACATAAGAGCCTTAACTGTGTTACTCAAATACCCCCCCTCAAATTGGGTAATCCTTGTCCACATTGTTCTATTGAAGAATCAACTTATCCCACTTTACCCTTGCTATCTTCCCTTCACAGATAAAATCCTTCAACTCTTTTTTTAATTGTATCCACAGCTTCTCTGCTGTTTGAAAAAAAATATGCCTCACCTGTGTATAAGACTAAAGGAACTAAAACATTTTAATTGCTTGTATGTTAGTATCCACATCCATACAACAAAGCTTCCAGCTTCTCATTTTTTGTATTATCTTCTGTTTGGTCTCTTCTCACATATCCTTAGCTGCCACAACAGTAATTTCTAATTCATATTCCTAAATACTTCATTTTATCATGTCCCTATAAATATCGATATTGTTGGACCAATTTGTGTGCCGGTACATAATTTACCACTATTGCCTTTGTTTTAGCTTCATTAATTTTGTATCCTGAGAATATATGAAATGGTCTTAAAATATTCCACAACACACATATATAAAATAATATCTGCAAATAGAGCTAGATTTTCATACCAATTATATCCTTGAATTCTGAATCCCTTATTTTCTTTGCCAATGGTTCTAAATATAATGCAAAGGGGGAAAGCGAGCAACCCTACTTGGTTCCTCTACTTTCAATCATAAGCTGTCAGAGAACCTCACCCACTTTAATTTTCGCCTCCGATCCCTTATATATACTCCTAATTAACCTTATAATTGTACCAGGGAAAGCAAATTATTCCAATGCCCTGCTCATGAAGTCCCAAGTCTACTCTGTCAAATGCTTTCTCTGCATCAAGACCCACCAATAACAGTGGTACTTTCTTACATTCTGCTCCCCTCTGGATCATCAATGTTCTGTTAATATTGTCAAACGTTTGCCTCCCCTCCACAAAACCACACTAATCCATATCTATCCATTTTTGCTATGGCTTTTGCCATTTTTTAGCCATTATAGACAAACACTTAATAATCATGGTTTAGTATTGAAATGGGCCTATATGAAGCTGGAGACGATGGATCTTCACCCTGTAAGTATTACCGTTATCACCACTTTCTTCCCAGATGCTGGTACTTCTCCTCCTCTTAAAATACTTATCAAATTCACATTTTCAGTTCTTTCCAGGTGTCTCCTATAGCATACCTATTTGCATTCGACATTTTTTTTTAATATAGTTCACTACTCTTTCCTTTTTATATTTATCTGCAAGAACATTCAGACTGAAAGACATTACAGAAGGCATCATTTTTTATAGAGTTATTATTACCACCTTTTTGTTAACTGTCTAGTTCCAACTTTTATGTTACATGCATAAACCGCTCGGGCAGGTTGGTCTTTTATACTGTTGTTTCTTGTCATATCCATTTGAGCCTATGCCACATTTTATATAACTTTTTTTTAAAAGCCGTCAAACAAAACAAAACCCCCTAAAACCTATCAACTTAACACACAAAACTATGTACACCTTCAAATATTGAAGTTCTTGCTTCCTAATAAGAACAAAAGATATACGTTGATTGCCACACAAACAGGCTAGAGTTAACAAAAAAAGAAAGGTTAGTCATGCTAAGACGCATGGTACAGCCTGTGCTATTTGATTTTGTCTATCTTTATAGCTCTCCCAGCAATTTCTCTATCAAAAACTGTCTTCTAGTGGCATGCAAACCAGACAAAAAATTGCTAAGGATACCTTGTTCACCAGAAAAAAAGCCTTACAATATTCTTTTTCATTTACATGCATTGTAATAAACTTGTTACTGCATAACGCCTAGGGTCTTAACCCAGTCATTTCTCTATGCAAAATTGGGGGAAAAAAAAACACAGATTTTTTTTTTTTTTTTTTTTTACAATGCAGTGCCTACATTTCTTAAAACTGAAGAAAAAGAGAGAAGGGAGAAAAAGAAAAGACAAAAGCACCTGTTTATATTACTATTCCCATTACATTTAAAAAAAAAACCTGGGAGAACTTTACTTCATGCCTAATTGATTTGGTCTTATCTTTAAAGCTTGCCCAGCTGGGAAACCCCTGACTGCTTCCAGAGAACATTATGTCCTAGCCAATTTTTCTTTTCTTTTTTCCTCAGCCAATCCCTTTCCACCAGACTGTCTCCAGTTTCTCTATCAGATTGTTTCCATGGAAACATGAAGACCAGCTGCAGAACTGCTACTAAGCATACATGCATTTGCTAGAAAAAAAGCCTCAAAATATTCAATATTCTTCTTCAATTACTTGCTCTCTCTTAAAACTAATCAATCTAGGATCCTTAATCTAGTAATTTCCCCATGCAAGAATGAGAAAAAGCACACTAATTTTAACTTTTTCATTTATTTTTAACCAGGCTTTAACACTGCATTGCCTATATTTTTCAAAACTGTACAAGGAGAGAGAGAGAGGGGAGAAAAACAAGAGAGCACCCATTTACAAACCCCATAACACTTAAAAATAGCATGCAAAGAAAACCATATACCGCAAATACAGTACTATTAAGAAAAGAAACTTCCCTCCCTAAAGCATTTTCCGAACATGAATGACATGGAAGTAGGGAATACACGAAGTCCCCCCACAAGTTCAACAAATTTTGAAAAAGACCAATATTTCCAGATTGTTCCGTCATATTTCAGAAATATAATTACATTGTTGTTGTTGTGTGTCTTTCGGCTTTTCCCAGTTAGGGGTCGCCACAGCGGAACTCCGGTCCGCTAATGATTGGCAGTTGGTTTTTATGATGTCAAGTTGCCAGCCTGATGCCAAACCTTCAACGAAGGCACACCCATTCAACGCATGTTTTTCGAACGCCCACTCGACCGCGGGGAGGACATGCAGACTTCCACACAGAAGGCACTCCCAACCCTAGCCGAGAATCAAACGGGAAAACCTCTTGCTGTGAGGCAACAATGCTACCGCTGCACCACCATGGAAGTTAAATATAATTACATATAATACTAGAAGAATCGAGAGTACATTGGAAAGGAAGCAGAGACAGGATTTGGGTGGGATTACAAAATATAATTACATTGTAATCCCACCCAAATCCTGTCTCTCGATTCTTCTAGTCAACTCTCATGCTACTTTCCTTCTCTCCAACATCTTCTGCTGAAATACTGGAAAAAGTTTCATAAGGGGTAACAATGTCTGTGGTCTATTACCAGAAGAACAAGAAACTGAATCTCCTGTTTAACGGTTCACTTTTTGTTGGACAGACTTTTGTATTCCCTCTTCAGCATGCACTTCATCAAAAAATGATTCTGTCTCTCCAGGGGAGAATACCTTAAAGACAGCTGGATAAGCAGTTTAAATCTCACACCGGAGTCTCGACATCCCCCGAATAGTGGAATGGATTTACTCTCCTTTTCTGCCTGGTGTACAATGAGGAATCATTTTCCACAAACACACTGTGGTCTCCCACTTTTAGTATTTTGTCCTTCTGCCACAGTTTTGTCAGAGTCAACTCCTCCTGCTGGTAGGCTTGTATCTTTACTACTAAAGGCCTAGGGTTACTTTCTTATAGCTAGGTCTGGAGCACATACATGATGTACCCTTTTTCAACAACTCCTGCTGTGGAATACCAGTCCAGTTTATTTGTGCTTTCATAAAATTAATGCAGTCTTTCCTTCCAGTTTCTCTGGTACAGCTGAAAATCTCAGGTTTTCCAACATGTGCTGGCCTCTAATTCTATTATTTTTTGAAACATCTCTTCCTGAGCAGTTTCATATTGAGCTAGCCTTTTCTTCATTTCGACTTCTGATTTTTGCAGCTTTTAACTGAATATCTGTTTAAGGCTTCTTCCATTTTATCCATCCTTTTGTTGCTTGTGTTGATGTACTCAGTGTTTTATTTTAAACCAGGTCTGTAAGCAGTTATCTTATATCTTCCTGTAGGTAGGTTGCATTGATTTTTGCTGAACAGCTGGAAAAAACTTTCCCTAGTCAATGTTTCTTCCTCACTTTTTGTAGCCGATTTTTTCCAGATCTTCTGTACTCCTTTATTCCACACATCCAGGCAGTGCACTTACTAGCCAGTTACTGAAATTTACCCATAAACACAAGTCTACTGGCCTTCTCTACTGAGTTTCTGTTTTCACACTGGGAAAGCTAGAAACAAGCTGTTATTCAATGTGCAGACATCTTGGAAGTTCCCATTTGCTCTCCATACTTTGGTTCCTTTGCCATTTTTCTCCAGTAAATTACAATCCTCCTGCATATTTTCTACACTTCTACTTGCAGTCATCCCTGTAGGCAAAATCTCCTTTTTTTCATTCTCATATTGGCTTAGTTCTTAGAATATTTTCTGTTACCTTATGAATATAATAGTCTGGTTATTAATTTTCCTTAAGGATCTGCAACCAAGGTCCCACTCTCTTTGTTGAGCTTCCTCCTTGCTTCATCATCCATTTCCACTTTGAATTATAACTTTCTGCTTGTATTATTTATACCAGCTTTAACTGTGTAGCTCTAAAATATCCCTTCAAATCAGGTAAGCCCAAACCATGTTATTCTACTGTAAGAATCAACATATCCCACTTAACTCGTGCCTTCTTTCCCTTCCAGATAAATTCCTCCAATTGTTGATTAAATATTGTTCACGAATTATCCTAGGATTAATAAAAGTACAGCAGACTCCCTCTTATGTGGCCGCTCTAACTGGCCATTAAACTTCTGCCATAGCCATAACAAAAGACAGAGAAGAATAGCACTTCTGCCTCCTCTAGGATAAGTAATGACAGACATTTGAGTTTGAGACATCATATTCTTTAGAAAAAATTATTGCTAACACAAATCCTGTTATTCTAGCTGATTTATAACCTAAAAATTCTATTTTGTATGCTTCTTCTGATTAACCAGCCATTCGTTTATCCAGCCTAAGGTCCGGTCCCAGCAAGACTGGATAAGAGGGGGTCTACTGTATGCCTGTCCGGTATACAAGACTAAAGGGACTAAATATTTTCACTGCTTGTATCTTACTTCTCATATCCATACGTAAGAGCTTCCAGTTTCTCAGTTTATCACATCTTTAGCTGCCGTAACACAAGCCTTTTTAACCCATACACCTAAATACTTCATGTTATGTTTACATAAATATGGGTATTGCTGAACCAATGCATGTGTGGGGTGTATAACTTACAGCTCTTTTTACCTTCCTTAATTTTATACCCTGAAAAGACTTGAAACTGCCTGAAAATGTTCTGTAACACAGATATCTTTTCCTGGATTTATCAGGTACAAAATAATATCTGCAAATAAAATCAACTATTCTTGATTACCATACCAGTTATATTCTTACATTTTTGACTGCCTTATTTTCTTTGCCAGTGGCTCTAAATATAAAGTAAACAAAGGGAAAGAGGACATCCCTGCTTGGTTCCACTGTTGAAACAAAACATATCAAAGAGGAAACTTACCATTTTAATTCTTGCTTCAAATCCTTCATATATCTTTCTAATTAACCTTATTATTGGATCAGGGAATACAAATGCTACTAATGCCCTACTCAAAATCCCAGCTTAGTCTGTCAAATGCTTTTTCTGTATCAAGACCCACCAACAACAAAGATATTTTCTTACATTCTGCTTCCCTCGGTCTCAACATTGTACTACTAATGTTGTCAAATGTTTGCCTCCCCTCCACAAAACACACTGATCCATATCTATCAATCATGGCAACATCGTTGCCATTATTACAGATAGAAAACACAAATAGTTTATAATTCAGATTTAATCTACATGGAGCTGTGTCTGAAGGATCTTTGCCATCTTTAGGTAACAGCCACCTCCTTTTAAAATAGTAAAGAAAATCTTCCAGATCTGTATCACTTTCTTCTCTTCTAATTTCCAAACTTCCACAGGAATACTATCTGTTCCTAGAGAAAAATCTAGAAGACTACTTATGCTTCACTATTTTTATCTCATTTCCTATTTTAACTGTTAGTAGTTGAGCCTCATCTACCTCTAACCTTGGCATAATTAAGTCTTCCATAAACATTTCCATTTGTACTCTTTCTTGATTTCCACATGTCTCTGCTTTATACAAACTTAAATAAAATTTCCGGAATATCTCTCAAACCTCTAAAGAGTCTGGTCATTGTTACAGATTCCTTAACTTTGGTGGCACCCTTTCAATATTCAGTTCCCCAAGTCATTGTGGTAAAACGTTTTTGTGCTCGAGTTGTCATAAATAGCTGCTTAACTGCAATCTTTCTAAGCCTCCTCTTGTTCTGTGAGATTCCCCTTATTCTGAAATACTTCAACTTTTGTCAGCCTCTCAAAGTGAAGTACAGTTGTGTAAAATCTTACCATAACAGTACATTATCCTTCTCTTCACTGTTGCAGTATTCTTAACCTTAGGGATCGCCTGCCAAGGGTAGTCCAATGTCTGGCCAGTATTCCAAAGCTTTTAGATCTTGTAAGCGGCATATGTCACATGTATGCTCCCTGCACACGTTGCAGGGCATAAAGGTGATATATGGACACAGTTACCCAGGACTGAATTTCCCCAGCAGAGAACAGTATCCACAAGACTCCACCCAGAAACAACTTCTTACACCTACCCAACATGGCTTCCACCCTGGCCATAGCACTATAACTGCCCTACTCTCCTTCCTAGAAACAGTCAACCAAACCAGAGATTATGGACTCCTAGTATCCACAGTACTCCTAGATCTCTCTAAAGCATTTGATACCATTTTCCACAAACACCTTCTCTATCATCTCTCCAACCTTCATCTCTCTCCAAATACTTTATCCTGTTTCTCTAGTTACCTGCTAGAAAGAGCTCAAGCAGAGGGATGGAAGAACCCCACCTCTTCCTTCTTACCAACCCCCAACCGGTGCACCTCAGGGATCAATCTCGGTCCTATGCTTTTCAACATTTTCATCAATACCTTTCACACTGCCATCCCTGACACAAAAGTTATCTAATATGCAGATAACCAACTTTAGTCTGTGCTGCCTCCAACATTCCTGAACTGCTGACTAAAACCCAAACTGCATTTTCTACCACTGAGAACTGGATGCACCAAAACCACCTCTCTCTCAACAAATCAAAAATATGACTTTTCCCTCCCTCCGGGACTTTCTCTTATGACAAAAATGCATTCAAAGTCCTTAGCCAAACCAACTCAGCTATAGAAGTGATCCCTTTTCCAAAACTTCTTGGTATTACTATAGACGAACACCTCAAGTTCGATATCCACATTCAACAAAATATAAAGAAAACCCACCAAAAATAAGGTATGCTTTATAGGAATAATCTCTCTCCAAATCCACAAGGTGTACCCTGGCAACTACTTTCCCTTCTGCCATCTTTATTATACAGAGCCCCTCTTCTAACTAATCTGACTTCTTCCATCACCTCTAAACTTGAAAATTGCTATAAGATATCTAAATTAGCCACCAAATCCCAAAACTCTACCCATCGTTGTCTTGCCCTACAATCTCTGAACTGGCTAGAACTCTAACCACCTAGACTACTTACAACTTACCACTGCTCACAAACTTGTATTTCACCCAGCTAAATGCCCAGCCCTAACAAACATCCTTCCCCCATACATCCCAAATAGAACACGGAGATCTGAACACCAAAACTTAATTTCTATCCACAACCCCAAACGACCTGCCGGCCAGCTTCTCCTCTCTCACTAGGCAAGAAATGGAACTCTCTCCCGCCCTCAATTAGGACTATATCAAACTCAGAAAACTTCAAAACCCAGCTTTTCTCATGCCTGTCATCCAAATGGAAATGTTCCTGCTTTCACTCTACCTAAATTCTATTAAGGAAATTCCCCAAGGAGTTCTTTATACTCCTTGTTCCTAACCTCTCTCTAACTCCTATTACTATTCTCCTAGAACGGACTCAAGCCCTCAGTAACTGATTAAGCAACTCTCATGATTTCAAATTTGTATATAATGTAAATAGCAAATTACTTCTATTGACTGCATGTAAAGTGTATACCTTACTTATTTTGAATAACTGCATGTAAACTGTCTCCTCTCTACTAGTATAAGAATGTAAGGACCCTTAGATCTTTTACTATGAAGACAGTTGATCATGCTCGCTCTGAATGCTACCATCTGTAAACCGTGCTATATTCTAATATCTGTAAACTGTGCTGTATGCTGTACCTTTTATACATACACATTCCTTACTGTATTGTTATTGTATATGTATTATTTACTGAACCTTTTAAAATTATGTAACCCTTACTGTATTGCTTATGAAGCTTTTCTCCCGGGGCCTCCACTGAAAACGGGCACTTTCAGGCCCAGTGGACTTCCCCGGTAATCAAACTGAAAATAAAGACAAAAAGGAGGCTATGCACTTCCAAGTGGAGAAAATGTAGAAAGAAAAAATGGACCCTTGGGCAGGAGGGTAACAATCAAAACCCAAAAGAAAAACAAGGATGAAATGAGGGGACTAATATTGCAACAGTGAAGAGGACATCTACTGTTATGGTAAGTTTTTACACAACTGTACTGTGCCCTTCTATACCACTGGAACAGTGAAGAGAAAGACATCTACTGTTATAAAGATTCTACACAACTGTACTGTGTCCTTCTGTACCACTGCTTCAGTATTCTTAATTTATTTTACTCTCCCTAGGGTTAAGAAAAAGAGTGGGAGATGGGTTTTTTGAGGGCTCTTCCCAGTCTTCCATGAGGATAGCCCCAGTAAAAACTGCTGTAGCTCTAGAAACCACATCCAATTTATAATGCTTAGTAATAAAGGTATGCACAGAGGACCATGTAGCAGCTTGCAGGATAGAACAGGTAACCAAACCCTTGAAGAAAGCACCAGAAGAAAAGCCAGCCCCAGTGCAATGACTCGTTATGACGAAGAACAAAAGGAAATGGCCTTAGAAATCCAGGAAGAGATGTCTTGCTTTGAGACACCTAAACCCCAAATCCTGGGATGAAAATAAATAAAAAGCTAGCAGACTTACAAATGGTCTTTGTTTTATCAAAATAATACCAAAGCTGTTTGTGCAAATCCAAAGTATGCAGGACTCTCTCATTAGCAGACTATGGAGAAGGAAAATAAGATAGGTGCTGTACTGCCTGATTTAAGGGAACTCATTAACAACCTTGGGTATAAAAAGGATTAGTTTAATGATGCACCTGGTCTCTGTGGGGGGGTATGGTCATAAGGGCCTGAAACTCAAAAATCATTCAAGCAGAAGTAAGAGGAAGCAATAAGAAAGTCTTCCAGGTACAGTGTTGCAGAGAAGCTGAAACTGCAGGCTCAAAAGGTGCCTGGATCAATTTTTGAAAACAAAATTAAGATCCAAAGTATGATGACTAGGCTTACTTAGAGGAATAAGACGCAGGATGCCTTTAAGAAACTGTCCTCAAAACGAGAAGCCAAAGGAGGACTCAAGGGAAGACAGGCAGAAATAACTGACAAATGGACCTTTACAAACAAACAAACAGAGCCAAACTGGAGCAACTCACACAAACCAGGAGAGGATCAGAGGGATCTCCACTGAAAAAGGGTCCTGGCTACGACCATGGCATCAGACTGAAAATCTTTTCAATTTGGACATAAAACTTTCTGATTGCAAGTTTTCTTTCCACCTGTAAAACCCTGGGCATGTCCTGTAAAAAAAAAGTTGCCCAAAAGGGATCAAAACCCCATCACCCACAGTGTCAGTTGAAGACTGGACAAGTGAGGATGTATGAATGACCCCTTGTCCTGCATAAGGAGGTCCAACCAGTGAGATAGCTTGTGGTGATTGCCCCTGGCCAGATGCATTAAGATGGGAAACTAGTGCTGTCGTGGCCAAAAGGGAGTTACCAGCAAGATTCTGGGGAGTCCAGCTGAATCTTCTGCAGGACTCTTGGAAGTAGAGGAAGAGGAAAGAACACAGAGAAACACCTCCTTCCAAGGGAAAGAAAGGGTGACTAACTTCCATGCCAGATGGCATGTCATATGTCACTCTGGAACAGAAAAGAGGGAGCTGCCTAACAGAAAAGAGGGAGCTGCCTGTTCACAGGGGAGACAGATTTACCGGAGGAATATCACACCGATGGACTATGTCTATAAACATTTCTCTGTGAAGCACCCCTTCACGAGCCTGTGTTTTGGACCTGCTCAAACAGTATGCCATTAGATTGTATTCTAAAGGAATATACACTGCCTGAAGAGAATGAAAGAAAGTTGTCAAAGCCAAATCCTTTGGAGATGGAAGAGGCGCCAACACTGTCACTTTCTGAATCCTGTAGCCCAGACACACATGATCCTGACAGGGAGTCCGGTCAGATCTTTGAAAGTTCACAGTGAACTCAAGACTTTGAAGGAAAGATGTAGTGAACTCCAGAAATTGTAACAAACAACTGAGAGAAGGTGCCTGAATCAAGAGGTCATCTAAATAAGGAAATATCTGAATACACTGGAACTTGCAAAAGGCAATCACAGGACCTAGGCATTTTGTGAATACCCTTGAGGCAGTAGAGAAGCCAAAGGGCAAAGCAGAGAACTGAAAATGAGAGGACACAACAGAAACACAAAAATAACTTCCTGAGAACAGGGTGACTAGGAATGAAGGTAAGCCTCCTTCAGATCCAAAGAAACAGAACAGCCTGGGGCAACAACAGAGAAAACAGGATTTGAAGAGAAAGCATCTAAAAAGAAGAAACCTCAAGAAAGGTGTTGAGCAAAAAGAGATCCAGAATAGGCATCCACGAACCCTCCTGTCAAGGAAGTAGGAACATTCCAAAGTAAAATATTTTTCTTACTTGGGAAGGAGGGACAGACTGAATAGTTCCCGTGTCCACCAGGGCCACAAGAACCTCTGAGAAGGGATGATACTCTCCAGGAGGCGGAGAAAACCCTGAAAAAGGAGGGAGGTACTTCCACACCACAAAATAACCTTGATGGATGATGGACAGTACCCAAGAATCTGAGATGACGAGTTGCCAGTTTGGAAAACAGAGGGAGAGCTGAAGGGACAATGGAACCGGGCCAAAGGTTGGGGGGGGGGGTGTCAGAGAAAAGTACAGTTGTGTACACTTACAATAAATATAGATGTTCTGAGTGTATTCACTGTTGCAGTCATTACATTTGGGTTATCTGCTTGCAGGTAGCCCTCAGCCGGCACGATTATCAAAGTCTTGGGTCCGGCGTCAGTTGCTGTCTCTTCTTCCATGACGTCAGGTAGTCAGGGGTATAAAGCATGCAGATGATGCCATTACATCAGTTTTTCTTGCCCCAGATGTCAGGTGCCCCCATAATGGGAAGCAATTATATGTGTGTGTATATTTATATATATATATATATATATATATATATATATATATATATATATATATAAGGTCACACCTCCAACAAAAAGCAAATACACCAGAAAGCTTAAATACAGTAAACAAGAAGAGAGGTATATCCAATAGAAGTCAGGGGGCTGGAGCAGGGTAACCAGGACTGCAACAGTGAATACACACAAACATCTACATTTATGGTAAGTGTACACAACTGTACTATGTTCTTCGTGTTTCACTGTTGCAGTCATTACATTTGGGTAGATTCCCACAGCTAAGGAATGGAGGAGGTAACTATAGAGCATTAGGACCAGCTATTAGGCCCTGCAAGACTGCAGAGGCAAAACCAGCTCTGGATTTAGAAAAAAATAGGCAAGTGGTAATGCTTGGTGAAGGTATGTACAGAACTCCAGGTAGCAGCTTCTAGGAGGTCCCTAGTAGGAACAGATCTGAGAAAGGCTGTTGAAGTAGATGCAGCCCTGGTGAAATGTGAGCTTATCCCCTTGTGGGGTAGGATTTCCATGGTGCTTATAGCAGAAATGAATACAATGTCCTATCCACTTAGAAATGGTTTGCTTTGAAATGACCTTCCCCCTCTGCTCTTGCAGCAAAGGCAACTAACAGCTGTTCAGTTTTTCAGAGAGGCTTAGTCCTGTCCAAATAAAATCTAAGTTGTATGTGCACGTCCAAAGAGTGCACTATTCATTCTTCTTTGTTCTGTGGATTAGAAAAGAAGGTTGGCAAATGAATGGACTGACTGAGTGCCACACTGGACACCATCTTGGGCATAAAGGAAGGATTAGTCCTGAGGGATACCCTATCCACATGGAAGATCATGAAGGGCTCCACTGCCATGAGGGCCTGTAATTCAGACACTCTTCTTGCTAAAGTGATGGCTAGAAGGAAGGCTGTTTTCCAAGAAAGTAATTTCAACTCTGCAGTTGCAGCTGGCTCAAAAAGAGGTAGAGTGAGGTTTTCCAAACAAAAATAAGGCCTCAGGCTGGAGCAGGGGCTCTCCTTGGTGGTCTTAAATTTCTGGCCCCTCTGAGGAATTGTTTCAGCAGGGGGTGAGAGAAGATGGGAGGCTCATTATTATAATGTGCTGAAATGGCTGAGGCATAAATTTTAACAGAAGAGAAGGAAAGGCCATTGTGAAGCATCTCTAAGTATTGAAGAATATGCGGTAAGGTGGGCACAAATGTGCCCATCCCCTGAGTTTGGCTCCAGGAACAGTATATTTTCCATTTTTCAGCATAGTATTTTCTAGTACTAGGCCTCCTTGCCTCCAGAATGACATCCAGCACTTGCTTACTGAGGGATGGTATTGGAGAGCTCAGGTAATTAGCCAGGCTGCAAGGTTCAGGGTTTGAGGGTGCAGAATCTGGCCCTCCTGCTGGGACAGCAGGGAAGGGGTCTGAGGCAGATGCTTTGGTTCCAGCAGTGACATACTGCGCAGGATGGGGTACCAGTGTTGGCGTGGCCCGTATGGTGCAATGAGTATTGTCCTTGGTTTGTCCTGTTTGATCTTTAGTAGGACTTTCAAGAGGAGAGGGAGAGGCAGAGGGGGGAAAGGCATAAACCAAGAGGCTTTCCCAAGTAAAGGACAGGGCATCTGCTTTCCAAGCTTGTCTGTGCGGAGTCCTTGTGCAGAATTTGTCCAACTGGTAGTTCTGAGGGGAGGCAAACAAGTCTATTTCTGGGCTCCCCCATTTGTTTCTCAACATGTTGAATATCTTTGGTTCCAGTTTCCACTCGTGTGGGCCTATGAGATTTCTGCTTAGGTCTGCCACTGAATTTAGCTTGCCTGGCAGGAACTGAGCTTGTAAGTGCACTTGGTAGCTCAAGGCTGTGTTCCACAGAGCCATGGCTAGTCTGCAGAGAGGGTATGAGTGGGTTCCCCCCTGCTTATGTACCACATAACAGTGGTGTTGTTTGTCTTTAGCAATAATTGCCCTGGAAGAATGTGGTCCTTGAAGGTGGTCAGAGAATTCTGTACAGCTAACATTTCTTTGTGATTGATATGCAGGTGCATCTGACTGGGATTCCATTTGCCCTGAATGCACTGCCCTGCCAACTGAACCCCCCATGCATAGTCTGATGAGGCTGTTATTAAGGTTTGGGCGGCAGGGGGTAGAGAGAATGGCAGTCCCTTGTTGTGGTAGCAGGCCTCTGCCCACCAAAGGAACTCTGTCTTTATACAAGGAATGATATGAATCATTGATTCCAGGTCCTGAGAATGTTGACACCATAGGCTTTTTAGATACCAATGTAGTTTCCTCATATGCAGTCTTGCACATGGAATTAGTAAGATGCAAGAGGTCATGAATCCCAGAGCTTGCAGTATTTTCTGTGCAGATAGCTGGGTCTTTGGGGCCAGTAGTTTGAAGTAGGCTGTCAAACAAACTTGGAAAATAAAGAAATAATCCCAACAACCTGGAACACACCACCTTTATTGACAACAAAATGTTCCTTCGACTAAGCTCTTACACCAGTAACTGGCTTCATCAGAGTCAAAGAAACCTCTAACTACAACAGAATAAATAGTGAAAAACTTTTTTACAAACACTTAATTGATAAGCCAATCATCAGCCATAAAATAACATTAGGTAAACAGCCCTTTAGAAAACAGTGCTTAGTGCAAATCATTTAATCTAAAACAAATCAAAGAATCCATTTAACAATACGTATAATACCTAGCCAAATTTAAACATATCCACTAAGTTCCACAAACAACAAAATTGGTTGAAAATTTTGTGTGAACATATAAAAAATACTTTAAAACTTTATTCTATGAATTAAAAACATTGATATATAAAAAACATGTGTATTAAAAAGAACATAGCAGCAGGCAATGCTGATAAACATACCCAAGCTGAAAAACCATTAGCTTTTAACTTTTGAAGTTTGAAACAATACCAAACTATGGTTTCAGATGTATTCAAAACACTATTACGCCCTATGATGTACCTGTTCAGGATACAAAATAAACATTGTACCCGGTATAGTAAATGTGCTAAATAATGTTGTTGGATCTCTGCTTTAACATGGGCATGAGGGAAATACCTTCATTAAGTCCTGGTGGTCGCGTGGCATTTAACCTCAATTGCCACCTTGCTTCTTTGCTTTCAACAAGAAGTCTGTCATCTCCACCCCTACAGTTCGGTACCACCCGATCAATAACAAAGAAAATACATTTTTTTTAAATTGGGACAACCAACACTATGATTGAATAGAGCATTGTGCCCATCTTTTCTTCTAATGGCCCTAAGATGTTCACCAATCCTGTCCTTTAGCTTTAGGACAGTTTTTCCCACATAGAAAGCATGGCAACTGACACACGTGGCAACACAGACCAACATCGTAGTATTAAAACTACATCTCCCTGGGCATGATAAAGCATAATCATGCCCATGTATTGCCACATATGGCTCATCATTTATGTAGCGACAAAATTTACATGACCCACATTTGACCATCAAAGACTTGTACCATCTATTTTTCTTGTCCTCCAAGATGTTTTTAATGTTTTTTCCCCCTACTAAATACCACCGTGGGTTGAGCCCCCAACTTTGTCTTGGTGTATTCATTGAAACAAACTTGCCACAATTTTTTAGTTGTTTCAATAAGGGGGGTACACAAAGGGTTGTATTTTAAAACAAGTACGTCAGAATTATCCCTTGTGGTAGTACCCACAGTTTTAATACCTGATGTTAAAATAGGATAAAAAGATGTGGACCTTTTGGAAACCACTTCACGCTTTGTATTTAAAACCAATTTTAGGGGATAACCTTTCTCTAAAAACATCCCTACTAAAGTGTACATCTCATCCAAGAAAATCTTCTCATCACTAACTAGTCTTGATAACCTCACCATTTGACCCTTAATAATGCTTTTTCTCTGATGGTGAGGGTGGCAACTATTGAAATGAAGTAGGGAGTTGGAATATGTTTTTTCCTGTGTATGTTACTTTGTAGCCCCTTATCAGTGATCTTGAGATGAATGTCAAGATAATCTATTTCGGTCTGGTGTCACGTGTAGGGTGAATTTAAGGAAGGTAGTGGTGTGATTTAAGTACTCTACAAATGTTTTAACCTTCTCCTCATTGCCTTTCCACAAAATAAGAACATCGTCAAGGAACCTATTGTACATCAGAATATTTTCCATAAAGTTAGTACAAAAAATATTGGATCTTTCCCAGTCCAACAAGACCAAATTTGCATAGACAGGGGCACATTTGGCACCCATGGCAACACCAGCAATCTGGTGAAACAATTCACCTTCAAAGGTTAAATAGTTGTTCCTAAGAACCAATTCCATTAGTTCCACCAGTTGGTCAATCTTTTTTCTATCTATCCTATCACATGTGAGCAAGGATTCTCTGAACCAATTTAATCCCTCATCATGGGGAATAACTGTAAATAAATTCACCACATCAATGATGAGAAAGGAATATTGAGTGGCACTGTTGGTATGTCTCAAGCGTTCCTAACAGTGCCATGAATCCTTCAGAATATGCTCAATTCCATTGACCACACATTTGGACCCAAAATCCACAAATGCCACCAAAGGTTCAGTCTTAGAACCCCTGGCCGCCACAATGGGTCTCTAAAGGGTGGGTTGTTGACATTTTTGTGGATTTTGGGAATCCCAAAAATTACAGGTGTGATTGGGTGGGGGACTGTCAAAAATTGTACTTCATTCTCATCTAAGACACCTTGATATAAAGCACCCATTAAGTATAAATCAACACCAGTGTAGGCTCTGTTTATTTCATTTTTTGAAACTCTATGGTATGTGTTAGTGTCCTTCAAAATCTCATGCATCCTAGATACATAGTCTATATGACCCATTGCTAAAACTTAGATCAGCCAAATTATAGCAATAAGGTGAAATAATTTAGTTTGGCCACCAGAGGGCACTCTTGATTCATTAATTTAAATAGGTTCATACAATGATTTTAACATACAGTTTATTCATTGTTTTATATATCTATTTTAAACTTTTATAACATTGTTCAACTTTTTAATTTTAACTTTGACATGGTTGCCTATAGTTATAAATACACAACTTTGCAGTTGATATAATAATTCATGTTTTTAGCTAGGGTGGTAAAGTATTTTTCCTTTGTTAAATTAACATCAAGATTTTAATTATTTATTTATTTAATTAATTAATTAATTAATTACTAGAAGGTTGCTATTGGAGAGCTAATTAATTGAATGCATATAAATGAATTGATGGTTGGAATATACTGGTCATCTAAAGAAGTCATAGTAATAGACGAAAACGCGGTGTTTTTTGCACATTTTTAACAAAGGCGTTCATGGTTTTATGCTGTTATCGAATTGTGATGGAATAAACATTTAACCCTTTAAACGGAGTTGGCGGCATATTTTCTACGTGGTTACCGCTTTCAGACTATAAGGTAGTTATCACAGCCACCAGAATCCCTGCCAGCTTCTTTAAGGCTCTTACAAGGGATCCCAATTATACTGAGTGAAACTAATACTAATACAAATGGTAATATTGACCAAACAGCAAGACCTTCAGGAGTGGCTAGAGTGATCACCAAATAAATATATGCAAACACTCTCAAAACTTTCTAAAAAGGACCAGCCTGATTGAAGGATTTAAATTATTTAATCATAAATAATAAAAAAACAAATTAAAGACCAAATATCTATTTATAATAAACAGAAAAGTTTCAGTCACAGGGAATATTAAAAACACCACCGATGAAAAGTCTCACATAGTTGCAGAAAAAAAAGAAGTTATGTACTCACCGTAACGTTCCACCTGAGTAGTTATACTTCATTTTTCTGCAACTTGTGGGTATTCGGATCCATATCGGATCCGAGCTGGCAACTTTACAAGCATCTGTTCCGAGCTCCTCCCCCTTACCCATAACACACCACCATCTACTGCCTTCCCCCCGATTGAGTTTGCTGCAAACCAAACTACAGCAACTCTAACTAGAAAAACCATACATGATCATAACATGAGAAGGTTCGGAGAAAGGAGGGTGGGACGGTTGCAGAAAAATGAAGTACACCTACTCAGATGGAACGTTATGGTGAGTACTTCTTTATCTTAAGTAGTTAACTTCATTTTATCTTCAACCTGTGGGACAGAGTCCCCAACTACTCATGCCCTTGGGAGGCCCTCATGGAAGGATATTCCTGAGCACCGCAGAGCCAAAGGATGCTCTCCCTCTGGAGATTAAATCCAACTTATGATAAATGAAAGTATGTGACTTAGTCCAAGTTGCTGCCGCACAAATGTCATGCAATGACACCCTGGACCATAAAGCAGCAGACGTAGCCATAGATCTGGTAGAATTAACTTTAAATTGGACCAGGTGGAGACAAACCTTTGTCTTTGCAAATCTGCAAAATACATAGCGTAATCCATCTAGCTACAGAAACTTTGGAGATGGCCTTACCCAAAAAGGGCTTAGAAAAGGACACAGATAACTGATCAGACTTATAGAGGGGCTTTGTTGTAAATTAAAACTAAGTAGTCTATGAACATCTAGCAAATGCAGTTTATATTCACCTTTGCTCTGAAAATTTGGGAAGAAAACAGGCAGGTTAATTGTTTGATTGATGTTTGATTCAGAAACCCTGTCCTTATGGAAAATCAAGTAAGGGGCACGGCAGAAAATGCCTGAAGTTCAGAACCCCCCCTAGCCGAAGTAATAGCCACTAGGAAGGCTGTCTTCCAGGACAGAAACTTTAAATCTGCTGAAGCTGCAGGTTCAAAGGGTGTAGCAACTAAGCACCCACCAAGAGGAGAAAATGCTGAGAGAAGGAAGGAGCCACTTTTGTGATTAAGTATTTTCTTTTGATTTATTTCTTCGAAAAACTGCATTGCCGCCTACTTTTCGGCATTTTCTTGCTTGCAAAAGTTGATATCTGTGTTAGAAACAGTATTTAGAACATACCTAGAGCCTGTTTATTGCATTTTGTTGCGTTGCACTTAATTTAAAATCGTTTTTTTCTTAAAATTGCATTTTACCTGCCTCTGACCTAGCACACACGTGTTGGGGTCATTTATTGCACTGTTCTGACTAGTTTGCTACTTGTGTGTCTCTGCTATCCTTAAACAAAAAAACAAAAAATAAATCTTGCTATTTTCCCACTTTCTATAATTTTAAAAAAAGTTCAGTTACAGAGTTGCTGTTCTGAACTGTTTGTAAGTTTCTTGGAGGCCAGTGCTTACTTGGGCTAAAAGGAAGTCTCTGTGTTCACCAGTGGCAGTGATAAACACTGAGCAGCCTCTGCCTGTCCCTGTAGCAGTGGTTACTGCCTAGAAACTGTAGTTTTATTGGCCATTTTGGGTAATTTCCAAACTCCTTGATCTCTCTCTCTCTCTTAAAACCCTGCAACTCTGCTTTTGTGCGGTCTTGCGGACACAGCAGTGTCGGGCAGTGCCGGTTAGCTGGGGTATACTATTCCTGGCTCCACAAAGTCTGTGCTGCAAATTTTCCCTTAGAACTAGGCAAGCCTCAACTCAAGCGCTTCAGATCAACTGCTCTTATTGCAGCACCTGCATAACCCAAATCAGCACTTGTCCAAATCTCCTAGACAGCACTATTATTTTCCAAATCTCCTAGACAGCACTATTATAATACAGCATATGACCCTCGACTGTCCGCAAAACAAGTGAAATTTACTTTTCCAAGCATGTCCAGAGGTCAGCTTCAGGTGTACTTGCCAGTTCATCTGGTGGAATTGGGCACCCTGAGGCAATGTCACAACTGCCTCATTCATGTATACAGACAACCCTCTCCCTCTTACCTCTAGACACAAACAATTGTGAGAGATGCAAATACACAGCTGGACTGGAGGCTAATCACTCTCAACCCATGACTGTAACAGACAGTCAAGAGGAGAAGAGACACACCAGCATCACAACACCAGTCACACATGGATCTACAAAACAAGCACCGGCAAAACATACACATAAATACACAAAAACCTATTCGGAGGCACTAGGTACCAATCTGAAAAAGAAACCGGGCCCTCCAAAGCAGACAAGCACGCAACCTGCACCTCCAAACACAAGCCAGAAAACACATAATTCACCTCAGCAGTGTGCCTCACGACAGCCCCTAAGGCAAAACACCATACCCACCATGCTAGTAATAGGAGACTCTACAGTAAGACACACAGATGTTCCACTCACCAGGCTGAACAAGCAGAAGGTTACTGTGCTGCCTGTCGGGTGCTAGGATCCGTCACATAATATAGGCACTTGGGTCACTCCAGAACAAGTACAAGTATGACGCTGTCATTTGTACATGTTGTTGTGAATGATCTAAGACGTACCTCCCTGGACTACATGGAAGGAGATATTGAGGAGCTCTCTGATCATGTAGCCCAAGCTGGTATGACCCTGACCTTGAGTAGCATACTACCTTCACCTAGAATGATGCCACAATACAAAGACAAAATGAACAATTGGCTAAGCTTCTGGTGTCATTCTAAGGGGATCCAGTGTCTGTCTGCCTGGGATGATATGATAGACAAGCCTTGCTGTTTCACCAGAGATAGTTTGTACCTGTCACCCCCTAGGCTTTCTAATACTGGCCAAGGCTCTTGCCGTCCACTTAGTGCCTTTTTTTAGGCAAGGCTCAAAGGACAAACCAACCACCGTAACCAGCACAGGTAACTAAAAACTAAGGGTAATGCTACTCAACGCCAGAAGTCTCAACCTCAAAATGCATGCACTCGAGGCACTCCTCAGTATGGAGGAAATCCATGTTTGTGCAGTGACGGAAACCTGGTTCAAGGCTCCAGAGAGCACCCCAGCACTCCCCAAGTTACAATTCATATCATACCTTCCGGCCTCCGTTACCAGATCGCAGTATAAAGGGCGGAGGTGTATCCATATTCATCAAGGATATCCACATCTCCAGGTTAGTGGCGCAGCATGATGCCCCAGAGAACATCTATGCGCAACTATAAGCAGGCAAAACCACATTTCAAGTCGTATCCTGTTATAGATTGCCCACCATGTCCCAAGATGCTCACTAAACATTCCTTGAGGCATTGGAAAATATAAAGGTCCTACCCTACACCATAATTTTGGGTGATTTCAACTACCCTGGTATAGACTGGGCAAACTACCAAAGTTCTAACTCCTATGCCCAGCGATTCATAGAATTTATAAATTCAAATGCCCTTGAACAACTGGTATGTTCTCCCACTAGAGGGGACAACACACTGGATTTAGGCATCACAAATATGGACGCCCATTGTACCACACCCGCTATCACTCCCTCTCTGGTCAGATTAGACCACAAACTGATAACCCTGGACATCCTCACCCATCCACCTCCCCCAGTCAAAGAAACCATTGTAAAAAATATTTCCAAAGCAAACTTCAAACTACTTGCGTCAGAAGTGGAAAGCTTCACTATTCCCTTGCAGAAGGATAATGATATCCAGGATGCAGAATCCTACACCAAGGCACTTTATATACATCTTCAGGATTGCATGGACCATGCTATCCCAAATAAAACCAAGACTCCTTCCTCAAGCAAGAAGAAACCAGTCTGGTGGACCCCGGCCATAAGCAAACTATACAATAAAAAGAGGAGACTTATACAAAAAAAGGCCAAATCTCAAGTAGAAAAATCATCCCTGATCAGCATTAGTAAGAAATTGAGGGCCCTTATCAAGTCAACTAAATTTTGAAAAGAAAGTTGCCAAGGATAATAATAAGGCCTTCTATGGTTACATCAAAAACCTAAATGGCAACACTCAGGTCTGTTCTGAGCTAGTACAAAATGGAACAAAATACACGGACCCCACTGACATTGCCAACTTCTTGGCGGACAGGTTCAGTGCAAATCCACCCCCCCCCCACCTCACCACCTACAGGGCCTATTACTATTCCAGGGGATTGTATAACTCCAATTATTACTGATACATTGTTTAATAAGGCTCTAGCTAAAGCTAAAAACACTGCCTCCATGGGACCAGATGGTGTCCTGGGCAGTGTCATACGTGAGCTCCAAAATGAATTAACCCCACATCTGAATACTCTGTTCAGTCTCAGCCTCTCGACAGGATACATGCCCATAGAATGGTGCACAGCAACGGTGGTTCCGCTGCACAAGAGTGGGCCCACAACCGACCCTGGGAACTACCGACCAATAAGCCTGACCAGTCTGATCTGTAAGGTAATGGAGCGAATTATTATGGAACTTATAAATGGAGAGGAGATTGGGAACCTCCAAACACTTGACCCCACACAGTTCGGCTTCGTCAAGGGCAGATCATGCCTCCTGAATCTGGTGGACTTCCTTGAGACAGTTACTCAGGCTATAGATAAGGGAAAGGAGATACACATGGCTTACCTTGACCTTGCTAAAGCATTTGACACCATTCCCCATTCGGGTATTATTGATAAACTCGCCAACCTGGGCATAAACCCTTACGTCACAAGATGGATCACAAACTGGTTCTCAGACAGATCCCACAAAGTAAGAGTAGCGGGATCTATGTCCGAATCCAGACCAGTAACGATCGGTGTGCCTCGGGGCTCTGTCCTGGGGCCCCTCCTGCTTGGCATATACTTCTCAGAAGTACAGGCAAGCACTGAAGGGCTGTGGCTGACCAAGTTTGCGGACGACTGCAAACTGGGTGCTATAATAGAGTCTCCGGCCAACATGGATATCCTCCAGAAGGGCCTTAATGAGACTGATGCATGGTGTCAAAGCCATGGTCTCAAGCTAAATGCTAAAAAATGAGTAGTAATCCCTTTGGAAAAAACAGAGTACCCACAAACTACCACATAGGAGGTAACCCCCTGAAATCTGAAGTAATAAGGGATCTAGGGACCCAAGTAGATAGTCAGCTTTCCTTTGCAAACCATGTTGCCAAGGTGGTTAGAAAATCCTTCTATGTGACCCATCTGATCACGAAAGGGTTCGCATCAAGATCTAAGGATGTAGTGGTGCCCCTCTACTCTTCCCTCATCAGATCCATTATTGAGTACAATGCACCAATTGTAATGTACCTGGCTAGGCATTTCCAGCAGCTGGAGAGACCACAGAGTACCTCACTAAGAGGACTAATGGCCTCAAACAGTTGCCCTATGCAGCACGATTGAAAAAAACTAAGGCTTTTCTCTGTTGCATACCGCCTTCTCAGAGGCGATCTCTGTCGAACATACAGAGCCATGTCCAACCCAGAACTGCTGAACATGCTCCATCTTAGCAAAACCAAATCTACTCTAGCTACACACTCTAGGGATATAAATCTCAGCACAACAATGAAACGAACATGCTGGAGGGATAGATTCCCTTCACAAAGACTTCCCTTGCTATGGAACAAGGTCCCGATCTACATTAAGACAGCGCACCTCACTATCACTCTTCAAGAGGAACCTTGACGAGTGGATGGGTAACAGAAAGTTCACACCAGGGAGCATACCAACAGCTCTACTAGACAGGGGCCAAGGGTACTAGCTGCAAGATCAAGGGCCTAGGGAACTAACCAAAGGGGCGGTGAATACCGCACAACATGGCTGGGCTAATATATGCCTTCGGGCAGATAGCCCGGTACCTACCTATGAACCTATGACTGAAGAACCAAAGTAAGGTCCCAAGGAGGAACAGGGTTCTTAACTGGAGGATGCAAAAGAAAAGTGCCTTTGAGAAAACCCTTACACAATCTAGAAGAGGCCAGGGCACTCATGTTCTCACCTACATGAAAATTTGAAATAGCTGCCAGTTGCACTTTCACAGTGGAAGAACTGGCCCCTTGTTGAAAACTATTGGCTAAGAAATCCAGTACTGCAGACACAGGGGCCAAAAAAGAATCCAGCTTTCTCCGAGATGCCCAAATATTAAATCATTTCCATTTACTGCGGTAAATCTTCCTAGTGGAAGACTTATGAGCCGCCACTAGAATAGTTTTCACTGAAGACGAAAGACTGAGTCCTGGCAATTAAGGGAACTGGAGCAACCAAGCGGTCAGCTTGAGGCTGTCCAGGTTGGGTGGACTGGTGCCCGAAGGATGAGAAATTACATCCGGGCAGGGATCTAGAATCCAAGGAGAAGCTAGAACATGAGACCAGAGGAAGGGGAACCTAACCTGACGAGGCCAGAATGGGGCAATGGAGGATCACCTTGTACCCCAGTCGGCAGGCCTTCTGAAGAAACTTCGGAATGAGTGGAAATGGGGGCTAAGTATACAGAAGCCCGGGAGGCCAAACATGGACTACAGCATGTCTGCGGGGGTCCGCTGGTGAAGGAATCAGAGCGGAGAACTCGCTGCACTTTGCATTGGAAGGAGATGCGAAGAGATCGCAGCAAGGCTGTCCCCATGCAAGGAAGACCTCCTCCACTACCGACTGTTTCGGAGACCACTTGTCCTTCAAAATGCTGGAGCGTCCCGGGATGTGTGCTGCAATCAGGAACTGACTGGTGGATATCGCCCACTCTCAAACTCTCATGGCCTCTCGACACAGAGGGTAAGATCTGGTTCCTCATTGTTGTTGATGTACCAGACAACAGACATATTGTCTGACTGAACTGCAATAGTTCTCAGAGGAAGAACAGTATGGAATGCCTGCAATGCTAAAAGCACTGCTCTCATCTCCAGTACATTGATGTGCAATCTGGTCTCAATCTGGGACCACATGCCTTGGACCGTTCTCCCCAGATAATGCCCTCCCACCCGAGCTGGGAGGTGTCCATGGTCACTGTGGCTTGGGGCTGTGAAGGAACAAATGGGTGTCCCTCTACAATCTCCAGAGATTGTACCCCACCAAAGAAGTGAAGCCCTGCAGGCTTTGCTGATGTGAATTGGGTATTCCATAGGGAGATCCAGCCAAGACGACTGTACGGCTAGAGTCCATTATAGAGCACGCATGTGAAGATGCATGCAGGGGAGGATAGAAATTGAGGCAGCCATAGAGCACAAGGCTCTGAGAACATCCGCCACCTTCGGTAACCTGGGGCCAAGAATCAGTGATACATGAGCCCTCAGACTCTGGACCCTGTCTGGAATTAGGAAGACTCAATTGAGGGTGTCCAGTCCTGCCCCGATAAAGTCCAAGATCTGTACCAGATTCAAGAGTGTAAGTAAGTATGCAAGTATGACGTGGGAACACTGACCATAATCCGTAACAGGGCTGCAAGATGTAGGAAGAAGTCTCTGGCTTGGCAAAGAAGACGCTTGGTGGAAGCAGCGAGGAGCCAATCATCTAGGTAAGAGAATACCTGAATGCCCTGAAGCCTCAGGTGAGCCTCTATGACTAACATTACCTTGGTGGACACCCTGGGGTTGTGGTGAGACTGAAGGGTAGGGCTTGGAATTGGAATTGGAAATGACTGGCTCCCAGCCGGAAGCGAAGGAATCTCCAGGAGCTTCTGTGTATCTCGATATGGTAGTAAGCATCCTGGAGATCTATAGAGCACACCCAGTTGCATTCACGAAGAGAAGATAGAATAGACTGTAGGGTGACCATGCAGAATTTCTGTTTGGAGACAGCCAGGTTTAAGGCTGACCGGTCCAAAATGGGTCTGAGGTACCCAGTCTTTTTTGGCACTAAAAAGAATCTGGAGTAAATGCCTGACCCGGACTAATCGGTGGTGGGGACCGGTTTGATGGCTCGTTTCTGAAGCAGCTTGGAAACCTCTAGTGCTGCCGTCTCCCTCTGAACAGGTGGAACATCTGGGAGGTGCTTTGGTTGGATTGGAGGGGCAACAAACGGGATGGTGTAACCTCTGGATATTATTTGAAGCACCCAATGATCTGCAGTCATGGACTCTCATGCCATTGGGTACAGTGATAATCTTCCCCCAACTGCCTCCAAAGTAGGGCAGTCGGGCAACCCCTCAGGGCTGCTGCGCGGGCCTGTCCGAGAAGGGCTACCTAAGACCCAAAGTTCCTTGGACCCCCCCCCCTGCCCCTGGGCCGGCGTCTGTCATGCCCTCCCTGCCTCTAGGGGACGAGTTGTCCGGAGAGTCCCGGGAAAACTGCGATTTCCGGAACCACATCTTCTTTTGCCCTCTCTGATTCCGGGAAAAGGATCTTTGAGGGCTAGAGAAGCGGATTCCGACAGCAGACAAGTCTTCCCATCTTTCTCACTCTGGACAAGAGTGTTATAGACAGTCTTCACAAAGAGAGAAGAACCATCAAAGGGAGCATTTGTAAAAGATGCCTTGAAGGAGTTCGCAAACCTGACAGTCTGAGCCAAGTGTACCAATAAAGCAACAAGAAAACACACTCCACCCAAACGAACTACCTGACCACGCACACACTAAGGAAGGGAAGGGTCTACACAAAACTATCTCACGATATATATATATATATATATATATATATATATATATATATACACATACATACATACACATATATACATACTTTTTTTTGACAAAAAAAAAAAAATGACGAACTAGCTTAGGGGAAGGAAAAGGGAAACTGAGAAAACTCACTAGAAACAACCCCAAAAAGCACTTACAGTACCACTGAAAACTCAGAGCTGCGGAGATCACAATGCTGATGCACGAAGCAGCAAATGAGATCTGAGGGAAGGCAGTAGATGGTGTGCTGTAGGTAAGGGGGAGGAGCTTGGAGCTCGGAGCAGATGCTTGTAAAGTTGCCGGCTCGGATCTGATATGGATCTGAAATACCCACAGGCTGAAGATAAAATTAAGTTAAGTACTTCAGATCAATATTTAAGCTAGTCTCGCTATCTATTCCTGATTGACTACAAGAATTACTTTCCTATGTACTGAACAAAGCAAAGCAAGATGGGCGAGTGGTCCTTGCTGTCAGATACAAGACAGGATATGCAGAATCCTGAGAGCACCTGTAGGAGCCACAACCACACTGTGCCTCTGGCTCCATTCAAAACTGTGGGATAACATCTTTACGGCTTAACCCACAGTAAGTTAATTTCAGATGTATTTTTTAAGTTTGTTGCAGCTGGATTGCGATTAACCTCTGCTCTGCCAGTATCCTCTGTTGAAATATACATTTCAGTTGCAATAATGCACATACATTTCTTTTCTTTCCAGCAGGGCACACTGTTGATACATTTTTAATACAAGTAACTTTACAAATACACTTTTAAACACAAGCATCTGTAAAAATCAGTTTGATACACAAATATGCAATTCTTTACAAACTTCCAGCCAGCTGTGTTGGCATATGTTACAAATCCACTGCCCAATTTCTCCTGGCATGGCTGGCAGTACCTCCTATCGTCACAATGTTGATGATCAAATAGGAAGAAAAAAAAAAGTGACCCATTATTTTTGTTTCTGAACATAATGTTATGTCCAAATAAATTGTTGATGCTATTTGTCATCACTGGAAGTTTTTATTGCATGATTTCACTTTGAAAAAGTTTTTTGTAACCATAAATTTCTTATAGAAACTGGAAAAGTTTGGGTAACAGGCTGGTACACAGTTTGCGTATTCAGCTTTTGATTCTACCCATGTACAACCTTTGAATAAAGGAACTTTCCCTTGTGGTGATTGTTGTTGCAAAGTTGTCATTAACGTGCTTGAAACCATGAACGGGATAAAAGTTGACTTAATGAGCCAAGTAGTCTTGTGATTCTGTGGCTATTGTTTATGTTCTCAGATTTTCCTGTAATTTGTCTACATTGAAAAAAAACATGAGAAAACTAAAGGATAGAGTGAACTTATGGAAAAAAGAGAAGTAAGCCCTTTGGCTGAAGACACTGTAGTATGCCACTCCAGTGAATCTAATAATTTACTGGTTTCAGTTTTATAGGATACAAAAACTAAATTCATTTTCGGCTGTAACTTAAATAATTTTTTATTAAAAAAAGGAAAGTTTATGTATTTTAAAATTTAATACACTTAAGCCATGTGGCCTTAGTAATGAATTAAGTTGCTTGATTTACTGATAACTATGATGACTAATTTTGGCAAGTGTTTAATTTTACTCCTCCTGAAGACTTTGAAAGAGGTGCCAGAGTTTATTTTTCAATAGAAAGGATGTTCAGAGTTGTTTCATTTTTCATATTGTTGTTGTCCAATATGACTACAGGGTACCTTCCATAAATTCTCAAATCTCCTAACACTTGAAGCAGAAACTACCATAGCCAAGGAAGATTGGATACTAATTCTTACCACAGATCAATGTAGCTTTTTTCCCCAACTGCAAAAGAATAGAGGCAGCACAAAAACAGGCTGGTATAAGGTTCAAGCAAGCATACAAGTATGGGTGCTGTTAAATCACTCTTAGAAAATACAGGTTACTGCCAAACATCCTGAGGGCAAAGACCGCTTCCCTGCACCCTGATCTTTAGAATTCTTTCCTGAAGCATTTTTCTACTTTCAACTTTGTACTTGGAAACAAGCCACTCACCCTCAGCTTATATACCTCCTTAACCAAGCCTCTTGCCTGTTGATAACTTTTTATTCACTGTAGTGTTTCCCTAAAGCTTTTTCTTTATGGTGTCTACAAATCTGTAACATTACCGTTGTGTTATCAGGAGCATAACTACATCACCAATTTAAAATTACCTACTAAACAGTGTGCCACCATGTGAAACCATGTAAACAAAATATACCGTGCAGAAGCTAATAAACTATACTAACTGCTAAGTCAATTTCAGGACAGGCATTACATTGCTTCATGCACTGGCTTGAACAACATAGTACATAATGCCCACTACTAAGTGAGCATCCGTGTACGGTACCTTTTCTCTATCACCTGATTTTCTAACTAGATCGTAACTGAACAGGGACACCAAGGTCAAAAATAAAACAAGAATGCTAATCCATTAATAACAAAAACAGGGGCTTTGACAGTTTAAGGTAATACAGTAATAGTAAGAAAGAGGGCACATTTAGGAAGACAGCCCAGTACATTAAGCTTGTGCCTACAGTAGGTGGACACAGTTCTATGGACTTCACACACTCAGAGGGCTGCAGATTATTTTAAGGGAGCTCCCTCATTACTTTTACTATTTAGGAATACTTCTGAAGTAGCAGTTTTACTTTCAATACTGTCACAAAAGATTAAAAAGCAATTCAGGTATGTAGCACCTTCTCATACTGCAATGTTGTGACCAATACAGATGTTACAACAGACATATATTAATTACCAAATAACAACTCAGAAGACACTTGTGATACTTACCTGGCTTGTATGTCATTTTCCAAAGCTTTCTGAATTAATTCTGTGATTTCTGCTACTTTTACACTGGCAATTCTACAACATTTGAGTACCTATAAAAAATTTAAAAAATATATATATTAGAAGGTGAACTTTGTCAGCCATACACGACTGCAGTAATGTCTACAAATTACATTTTAAGCTTAATTAATTCCCTGTTAATATTGTACTTTCACAACATGCAGTGCAGATCCAAACACTACACAAGAACAAACGAGACAACAGTTAAATGATCAACGCACTAGACATTTCATGTACAAAAATCCACAGAGAATGCTCTAAAGTTTAATCTCTAGTCCTAGGTCCCCTGGCCAGAGACATTTTCCAGCGCTACACTTACAGAAATAGATTAAGGCATTAAATATCTGTGAAGGGGAACAGAGAATGGAAGTGCTGACTGCAATGTAAATACTAATGTACATTCTACATATTCTTTGCTAATCAGCAAATTAAGCTGCAAAATTATACTGCAACGTATTGAACCAAATGTCAAAAACCTAAATGTTAGCAGAATATTAAGAAAATCTTTAAACATTTGAGACCCCCCCCTCCCCCAAATCTAAAACATAAATACAGAGTTTGAACTGGTGCAGACCCACATTACTCTCATATAAAGAAGTCTGCAACACATACCAATGCATTGTAGCATGCAAGTGAATACAAAAATGACATATGCCCCTTTAATTAAGCTGTCAGGATTGTTTTACCTTCATCAGTCACATAACATCCAAATAATGTTTTGGTACATTTTAAAATGAGCATTTGTGTATGCATTTGTAGTCTGATCATTAGGCTTTTCCACTGGTAACATGACTTACCCTTTAATGAAGAACATAAGAAAGGAGGTAGTTTCAATATAATATGGAAAAATGAGCATTCTACCCCCCCCCCCCCAAAAAAAATAAAAAAGTTGCGTTACCGTGCTCAGTGTAACAGATCTTCAAAGAAGTGACATTTTAATGATGTGTCTCTACCTATGAGCCCTTCCTTTCTCTACATTATACTAGGATTGTCACACCACATCACCCCTTGGGACAGCCCTCTCTCCAAGGGAGATGTGTTTCAGTGAAATGCTTAATCTTTTTCTTCCTGAAATTAAGGGTCAAGAGTTAGCCACTGAAGGCAGCAGGCAGTCATCCTGTTAGGCTCAGAATTTTTTTTTATTACCCCCACACTTCCTGATGGCCAGACACGACACTGTAGCATCAGGATCTGTAAAATCCATAGGAAGGGTGCATACATCCACACAACTGACAGATATAGTGCATACCCAATGACTGGGAGACCAAAGTCCTGTCTTCTCAGTCTCTAACAGGTGGGTGCTTGTGCCACGTGACCTAGCCAAGTCCCATAGCCCAAAACAGGCACCAACTCACATTCCTGCACAGCCTGCTCTTCTAGCACTCGCATCTTAGTAACAGGAGCTGCATCAGGGTTCTATCCCTCTCTACTATACAGCTAGATAATAACAGTTAAACTCATACTTACCAATATATCATCTAGTTCAAATGTCAAGTCACTGGAGCTCATGGTGCACAAGCTTAATGTTGATCTGGTACTCCAACTCCTCTGCTATCAGTGGCAGCACGTCCCATTTAAAAACATTATCCTGTGCCATCTAGAGTTTTAGTGAGAAATGCGAAATTACAGTAGAAAGCTAGTGCCACTGCTGTAGCTGTAGCACTACAAGTACCCCTCAGCTGTACATAAGATAACCAGTGGTCTCTCAGTATGCCAAAGCATACAAACTAGGGAAATTGTGGAATGACAGCCCACACTACTGCAACACTCTCTTCCTAGAAAACCAGTTGTTAAGGTGAATACATCACCTAAGTGTATTGCACTTCTTTGAGGAGAAATCTTGTAGTAGCATCCTTAACATCTGGGTAGAATTTCCAGCAGTTCTGAGATTAATCCATAGTGCTGCCTGGCTAAGCCCATGGTCCTCAGCAGCATCATTCTGCACCAACTATGCCCTGCTCCTTACAATGGGAATCTCATGCTGACAAACATGTTTGGGTGAGAGGAAGGTCTATATTTTTTTTAAATCATTCATGAAAAAACAGCATTCACCAATAAATTTTGGTCAATTTATTTTGTCTTTGACTTTTGACACAAAATATCTGAGCTGCTTATGCATATCCAGTGTGTACAACAGTCACTTAACTCTTCTTTTCTTGCTTTGAAGAGAAGACTGGAAAATTAAGAGTCTGGCCCAAGAGAAATTAATGTAATTATTTTCACAAAACACAGGGTGGACCTCTCAGTCACCAAGTCACTGTGAAACACTGTACATGATTTTGTACACACAAGAGACAACGGCTGTTAAATTTTTCTAAGTTACTGGCACCATGAGAAGCTTTTTATTCCATGAAAAAAAAAAAACAGCTGCTTCAAAAGGGATAGTAAAGTTAGCTTTTCTATTTTGAAATACACTTAAATAGCAGGAAGATGCAGAGGTATCCTTAAATGTAAGATACCTTTTATGAAAGGTTTAAATGCAACAAAATATGGTTGTGCGAGTGTACTTGACATAACCATGCGTGTTTGAATAATAGAATCACTGCTATATTTCATTCATAAATGAATGAGACTTGGCTTCTAGTGGATGCCAGTGTTTTAGCTAGATGTCATTAGCAGATGCATACGCCTGGACCAGACACAATGTTACTCATCTATAAAGGGCTAACATTTGCCATCTTTTGTTCTTTTAAATTCCCTATAAATATGCTTGAAACTATCCTCATTTGGTCGACAAGGTCATCATACACTTGAATCGGGAGGAGAAAAAGATAGCAGTAACATCACCTGTGCTAATCTGAGGGTACACAAACATTTATCGCTTTTCTAACATAAAGAGGAAAAACTTGGCCTACATTAATACTATCTGCACTAAATGTATACAGCAGAGTATAACTAAGCAGTATGCCTTCAGAAGTGACACTGCAGAGCTACCAGATCCATTCAAGGAAACATGCAAGGAGGAGGGGGAAATGACTCCTAACAAAGCAATGATACAGTTACTCAAACACTTGAGTATCTTCACTGAGTTGTGCTTTGTTCACATAGGGATCACTGCCATTCATTCATAAATGAATGTGTTATTACTAAGCAGTGGGAAGGTACCACATTCTTCAGGCTTTGGTGAAGGATTACAGTATACCTTTTAGTAAAGCAGCAGCTTCTAGACTGAATGCCCAGCTTGTAATGCTGGGTGTAAAAGTGTGAATGCAACCCATGAGATAGCCTCACAGATGCCTTGTGATGGGACATTCTTGAAGTCTGAAGTGGTGGCTGCTACCCTGGTGGTCTGTGCCTGGATGTGGCCAGCTAGAGTCTTCCCAACATGGTTGTTAACAGAAAGCAATGCAGCTGGAAATCATTTTAAGACTGTGCTCGGATACTGCCCTACATTACTTTCCTGATATTACAATAAAAGAATCTGATTAGAACACAGAGTATTGGATTATTTTACTGTAACACCCATGCTGTATGTAAACACCCAAGATGTGCAGAGTGAAAAACAGAAAGATGAATGGGCTGACTGAAGAACATATTCACAACTACCTCAGTTTTGAAACAGAGACTGGCCCTCTGTGTCACCTTGTCCTACGAAGAACATATCAATTATACACAGATGCCTGTAGTCCTGAGATCAGTCTGACAGAACTGAAAGTTACCAAGAAAAACAATCAAAGACAAACAAACAAACAAAGCAAAAAAAAAAGACAGGATCAGAAATGGCAAGCTCTACAGGAGAATATGCTAATCAATTACAAATCCCCATGGAGCCACTCTGCTTGGCTCAAAGACAGAGGATGGAATTTCTGACATGTAGTCTTTGTTAGCTCTACTCATGTAGCTCAGGAAGGTACTACAAAAATAGTGGAACAGAGGAGGTTGAGTCTAGATCTTCTACTTGATTAGGTACGACTTCCTGGTGTTAAGCCTTCTAGCAATTTGTAAATTATGAACCATCAGAGCATGTTCATACATTCTTCCTACAATCAAAGAGCACATCTAGAACCTCAACCACATTTCCTAATACTGGTGGAAGATTAACAGTACCCATGAGTCATTGTTAATGCTGCAGCTGTAGTACAGTTTTAAGTTTCCAGAGCTGGTGTTTGCTTTACCACTGGTTCTACTGCGCTAAACAAATTCAAAGAGTCTTGGTCACTGACAGCATGGAAGGCTAAGCAATGATCACCCCTCAGGAGCCAATATGTGACTGAGTAGACAGAGGGACAGGGGGTTTTAGTCTATCAGAGTGGCCATGGGTATTAAAGACCAGAGATTTATTTTGATGAGAAAACACCAAGGCTTTATTTTTACTTCATTAGCCTGTATCTTTACTTTAGACATTATTGGTGAATGATCTGAGATAGTTATTGGATGTGTTTTTAAGCTTTCAATTAAATATCCATGCTCTTGTGAAATACAATTTCCATACAGTATAGCCCCAGTTACTGTACTTTGGGAAATATGCAAACTCAAGTTCCTGCTAGTAATAACTTTACACCTTCCATTCCAAATATGTTAATTTACTTCTAAAGAACTTTATCCTCTTTTGTTATACTTTCCATTCTAGATCCCCCTGACACATTCACACTTATTGCAAATCAGGTTCAACCTTGTAGGAAAATCTTGGCTACACATCTACACTGTACATTTTTTAGATTCTCTCATCTCCATTCTCAAACAAAAATCAACAAGAAGCCAGCACAAAGTACAGTTTTGTACCTACCATAAATGTAGATGTCCAATAGGTATGCATCTGCAGTCCTAACATATGGGTTGTCCTGCCTCAGGCAGCCCTTCGGTCGGCCGGATTCCAAAGTCTGGGTCTGGCCTCGGCTGATGTCGCACTTCACCTGACGTCATAGCTGCTGGGGTATAAAGGCATCAGCCGACGCCATTTTCCTCAGTGTTTCTTGCCCCAGATGCCAGGTGCCCTCTAGAAAGGCTAAATTTGGATAAAGGCAAATAATTCCAAACAGTATAAAGCAAAATATATATATACATATATACATACAAACAAATACACCATAATAGATTTCCCCCAGCTAGCTAAAAGAGGGGTAAGTACCCTAGGAATACCACAGAGGGGAAGGAGGGTGGGTAATCCTGACTGCAGACGCATACCTATCGGACATCTACATTTATGGTAGGTACAAAACTGTACTATGTCCTTCAAGGATGCATCTGCAGTCCTAACATATGGGTAGAATACCATAGCCAAACTGGGGGAGGAGGCACTAAGATAAAGATGGTGTAGTTAAGATCCCTTGCAAAACAGCAGTTGCAAAACCTGCTCGGGATCTGGAGTATAAAAGAAGATTATAATGCTTGGCAAATGTATGCACGGAGCTCCAAGTAGCGGTTTCTAAAATGTCTTTGGTAGCCACTCCTCGTAGGAAAGCTGTAGTGGTGGCTGTAGCTCTTGTGGAGTGAGGCCTGATATTTTCAGGAATTGTCTTTCCATGAAAAGAGTAGCAAAATCTAATGCAATTTCCTATCCATTTTGAGATTGTCTGTTTTGAAATTGCTTTTCCTTGCACTCCTGTTGCATATGCTACCAGAAGCTGGTCAGTTTTTCTGTTGGTCTTAGTTCTGTCCAGATAGTAGCGTAATTGTCTGTGCACATCCAAGGTATGTAGTAGTCTTTCCCCCCTGTTCTGTGGGTTGGGGAAGAATGTAGGCAAATGAATCGCTTGGTTCAATGATACCCTGGAGACCACTTTTGGCATAAAAGTAGGATTAGTTCTCAGAGACACTCTATCCTGATGGAAGATAAGGAAAGGCTGTACTGCCATTAATGCCTGTAACTCAGATACCCTTCTTGCTGAAGTGATTGCTAGCAGGAAAGCAGTTTTCCAAGATAAGAACTGTAAGTCTGCTGTTGCTGCTGGTTCAAAAGCGGGAAGTGTTAATTTTTCCAGCACAAAGTTGAGATCCCATGTAGGTAAAGGTGGTTTCCTTGGAGGCTTTACGTTTTTGATTCCTCTCAAGAACTGCCTGAGTAGAGGATGAGAGAAGACAGGAGGATCCATGTTGTACTCTGCTGAAATTGCTGATGCATGAATCTTAATGGAGGAGTAGGACAGGCCATTGTGGAACAGTTCTGCTAAGTATTCCAGGATGTGTGCTATATTTGCCAATGAGACATTTTCTCCCTTTGCTGCACTCCAAATGAGGTATCTTTTCCATTTGGCTGAATAAGTTTTCCTTGTGGAGGGTCTGCGTGCCTCCAGGATAATGTCCTTAACCCTCTGAGATAAATCTGTTTTATTTTGTTTTATGCAATATTCCAAGCAGCTAGCTGCAGTGTTTTCAAGTTTGGATGCAGGGTCTTGTAGTTGTTCTGTGTTAGAAGCAAGGGACATAGAGGTAGAGGCCATGAGTGTGTCCGAGACATGCTTCTCAGTAGCGGGTACCAATGTTGCCTTGGCCAGTCTGGAGCTATCAGGATTACCTTTGGCTGTTCCTCTCTGATCTTCAGTAGGACTTTGTACATCAAAGGAAGAGGTGGAAATGCATATGCTGTCAGGTTTTTCCAGCTGAAGGAAAGGGAGTCCACCCTCCAGGCAAGTGGGTGGTATGCTCTTGAGCAGAATTTCTTCAATTGGTGGTTGTGTGGGGAGGCAAACAGGTCTATCTCCGGCATTCCCCATTTCTTTGTTATGGTTTTGAAGATATCTGGATGCAGCATCCATTCGTGAGCATCCGTGGTAGTTCTGCTTAAGGTGTCTACTAGTGAATTTTCTTTTCCTGGTACAAATCTGGCCTGTAGTTGAATGTTGAGAATCAGGGCCAAATTCCACAGGTCCATTGCCATCCGGCATAGAGGATATGAGTGTGTACCTCCCTGTTTGTTGATGTACCACATGACTGTGGTATTGTCCGTCCTTATCAGCAGGTGACCTTGTTGGAGGAATGGTCTGAATGCCTGGATTGCATGTTTCACTGCCAGCATCTCCTTTAGATTTATGTGCAGATTCAGCTGGTCTTGGGTCCATAGGCCTTGTATATACTTGTCCTCCATGTGTGCCCCCCAGCCTAGGTCTGAGGCGTCCGTGGTGATGGTCTGGCTTGGATGTGGTTTGTGGAAAGGCAATCCTCTGTTCATCTGACAGGCCTGAGCCCACCACAGGAATTCTTTTTTCAGGCATGGAATTATTGGAATCTGGGCTTCTAGACTGTGCTTGTGTGGAGACCATACATTCCTTAGGTACCATTGCAACTTTCTCATATGCAGCCTGGCATGCGGTATCAATATTATGCAGGATGCCATGTAACCCAGGGCTTGCAGGACTTTCCTTGCAGTAAGCTGAGTTTGTGTTGTTAATGTCATGAAATAGACTGGTAGTTGCTTTTGTTTTTCTTCTGTGAGAAAAGCCATCTGAGTTGTTGTATCCAGTTCTGCACCCAAAAATGATATCCTTTGGGATGGTACTAGCCTTGACTTTTGAATGTTGACTGTGTACCCCAAGGCTTGCAACAGTTGTATGACATTTGCCAAATCTTTTGTTAATTTTGTCTTGTTGTCCGCTTGTATTAGGCAGTCGTCCAGGTATGGGTAAATTTGAATTCCCTGAAGCCTGCAATGAGCAATTACTGATGCCAGGCATTTCGTGAATACTCTGGGCGCAGTAGATAAGCCAAAGGGCAATGCTGAGAATTGATAATGCTCTGATCCTGCAAGAAATCTGGGGTGTCTTCTGCAATCTGGTCGTATAGGGACATGCAGGTATGCCTCCTTGAGATCTAGAGTCACCAGCCATGACTCCTTGCCCAGCATGGGAAGAAGTTGCTGGAGTGTCAGCATTTTGAATTTTGGAACAATGAGGTATGTGTTCAGTGCGGACAAGTCGAGAATAGGTCAACATTGATTTTCTTTTCTTGGTACAAGGAATAGTCTGGAGTAAAATCCTTGGCCTTGTTCCATAGGTGGTACCCTTTCTATAGCTCTCATCCTTAGTAAGTTGTTGATTTGTTTTTGAGCCTCTGTTTTTTTGGCTTGGTGGAAGGTTTGGCATTCCTCTCTTTTTTGGTAGAGTGTGGAAGTGAAACCTGTAGCCCTTGTCTATTGTTTGTAAAGTCCATTTGTCTCCTGTAATGCAATGCCAGTTGTCGGAAAATAAGGCTAGCTTTCTGCCCAAGGGTGCTTCCAGTTGTTCCCTGGTAGGCGGAACCAAAGCCCAGTCATTGTGTCTGTCCTGTGGAAGTGGTTGTAGTTGCAGCTGTGGCAGCACTTCTCTGGTTGGCAGGTTGCCACTGACGTCCCCTGTAGGCACCCCTAGATTGACCTCTGCCTCTTGGGCGTCTATTTCTGCCTCTCTGTGCTCCGGAGGTGTCTGGAAAGGACCAATTCTTCGAAGGCCAATTTCTGCTAAACCTCGGAGGTTGGACGGACCTGTAAGAAATCCTTGACTGTTTGGACAGATTTTGCTTTTTCTTCCACTTTCTTTAGAACCTCCTGTGCAGGGGAGCCAAACAAACTTTGTTTCTCCATAGGCGCATCTAGGTGTTTTGACTTAACATGGTCTGGTAAGGATTGCTCTTTTAACCAGGCATGCCTTCGAATCACTGCTCCAGTCATAGCTGATCTAAAGGAAGCCTCCAGTGCATCATAGCCACATTTTAAGAAATGATTACTGACCTGCTGAGAGTTATGTACCAAATCCTGAAGGGACTTGCGGTCTATAGGTTCAGGAGAGGACAGTTTTTTTATTTAGCTGGTCTAACAAAAATTCCTGGTACTGAATCATGTGAAATTGACAGTTTAAGGCCCTGGCCGAAAGAGTAGCAGATGTATAAACCTTTTTACCCCATCTCTAATGCTCTAGATTCCCTTTCAGAGGGAAGAGGGTTTTTGGCAGAGGCAGCTGCCACACCTTTAGGGCCCTGTGAAATGGTTTCTGGGTCTGCAACATGAGCCTTATACAAGTGGTAGTGTGTGTCCGGGACCCTGTAATATCTGTCAGGCTTGGCAGGGGCCGGAGGAAGAGAATCAGGGGCAGTACTGGCATCATTATATGCATCATCAACAACTGATAGTACTGGAGGAATGGCTAAAGCCCTATGCTGTGGTAAGTGTAAAAAAGTCCTTAGCCTTTTCCTTGAATCTGAAAAATCCTGGCCCTGCCATTGGAAGTGTTCCCTCATAGAGTGTAGGGTTTCCCCAAAAGAAAATTCTTCAGGAGGAGAAGCAGAAGGAATGGAGTCTTCTGCATCAGAATCCTCATAAGGAGAATATGGGCCTTCCTGATGGTCTGAAATATCCGAGTCATCCGAGGAATAGTCTGTAGAGACAGGTTCAGGGGGTTCAGTCCTAGGCCTCTTATCTGGAGGAGGTTGAGAGGCCCTGTCTGGGTGAGGTTGGGATCCACTGATCAAAGAAATAAGATCCTCAGCCAGGCTGAGTATCTGGGAACTAGAGGTAGGCCTGTGTGAGGGAGCTTTTGTAGGCAAGGCCTTAGAAGATTTAGCTGCTTTAGCCCTGGAAAAGGCCTTGATAGACATAGAAGCAGGGGTGCCCCACGTGCAGGGGTAGAAATGTCTAAAGGAATAGTGTCTGACAAATCCTGCGTGCCTGCTTCTGTAGCAGTAATTTCAGTAGCAGATTCAGCCATGCTCTGTGAGGCCTCGGTTATCGGAGGCATGCTTTCGGCCGAAGAACAGAGGACTCGGTTTCAGCCGAAACCGAGACACTTGCGGTTGGCCTAACAGTGGTTTCAGCCGAAACCGTGGACCGCGAGTGTCGGTCCTTTTCCTTGCGCTTTTTAGCTAATTGTGTAGTCAGAGTCTCCGACGGCATTTTATATGCAAAAGCGGGACCAAAAAACTCCTCTGCAAACTCCGACCGACGTCTAAGCGTCCGTCGGTTGAAGGAAGCACAGGCTAGACAAGCTGATACGTGGTGGTCTGGGCCTAAGCAAGGAAGGCAGTAAGAGTGGAAATCCTTATGAGGTATTTGTTTCCCACAAGTTAAACAATTATTTACTTTGTCTGACATCGGCTGAGGCAAGAAAGAGTCCCCAACGGGGTACTTAGCTTTTTAGAAGTCTTCGGTAGTAGAAATCTCTGGATCTGACCGACCGGCACTTGCGAACAGCTTCTGCTTCGGGCACCGCGCGGCAAGAAAGACTGAGGAAAATGGCGTCGGCTGATGCCTTTATACCCCAGCAGCTATGACGTCGGGTGAAGTGCGACATCAGCCGAGGCCAGACCCAGACTTTGGAATCCGGCCGACCGAAGGGCTGCCTGAGGCAGGACAACCCATATGTTAGGACTGCAGATGCATCCTTGAAGGACATCAGCTAAATACAGTAATAAATGTAACAATAACTACAAAACACTAACAGCAAAGAGGAAGTGAGTTATGGAGAGGTAGGAAAAAACTTCTGAAAGATGGAAAGGAAGTCAGTCTCGCATTAAGAGAAAAATATAAAATGGAATGACCTGAGCTTTCTGTTGCAGAAAAGAAAGTCAAAAGAAAGCAGTGATAGGGAACTACTCTGAAAGAAGCAATTCTTTGTGGAAAAAATGAAATTACTCTTGATGACCTAGGTCATGTCAGAAATGGCAAGTGTGTCTAGCAGGTGGCAAAATATATCTACATGTGGTCCTTATTTACACAGCATTATGGTTAAGGGGAGAGGACAGATTGCTTGGGAAAGTTTTAGATGCTGGGCCAAGATCTACCAGCATTAGTCCTATGGTCTGCTAAAAAAATGACCTCTGAAAAACAGATATGCAGATAGATGCACACATTTATATAAATATAAATACACATACACATCAAAATTATGCATATAAACATTTATCCTAATAATGGGACCTGATACACAAAATAGTTTACCCTTTAACTTAGATGTGTTTACATGCCAGTTTAATCAGCACAATATTCACCAAACCTTTACCATTCTGCCCACATCAGTTGAATGGACATGATTCACAGTAAACAGATTATACTCTATACTTCAATAACCTCATAAAAAGCATAACCTCTAAGCTATCTAAAAAAAATTGTCTAAATCAACTAAAAGTAGTATTAAATATTAAAACTGCAAATAAAGTGCAAATAAAACACATTTAAGCAAACAGACTCTATCCATAGGCTATACAGGTTACTGTGTTAGTTGCCAAAGGCTAAGGAAGAAGCATTCCCTTAAGGCTCCTTACTGAAAAGTCAGCACCCATAACACTGAGTGCAGACATCCAAAAAAAAAATGTGGACGAACAAATCTCTTAACATCTTCTCCTTTAAACTTATGTTTTGTAGGGGGCCAGCCCCGCAGTCCACACCCCCCAAATTTATACTACCACCTCAGAGACCACCATACCTTGGAGAAAAAGGGAATATTCTGAGAAATGATCATCTCTGACTTGGTACATGCAAGTCCATTGCTTCGTCCATTCAGTCTATGTATTTCTGGACTTACTCCTGTAGGTCCTAACATTTCAAATGGTTACCAGTTCTTACACTAAAACAAATAAATGCAACAATTCGTAGACGCACACTGTACAAAACTCAACATTAACATACAAATATGAAAATACTCACCTAATCCCTGTGCAAAATCACACAAAATAGCAAATGGAATGATCCCAAATTCTACAAGAAATCCATCTCTGAAGTAGAAAGGGAATGACCTATCCACAGAAAGTATATTCCACAGAACAAAGATGAATAAAAATCAGGGCCTAGAAAAAAAATCCACTCACAAAAGAAAAGCTCTCCAGCTACACTGCTATCAAGAGCACACCTAAATAGACATGGAAAAATACATCTTTGCATTTTATAGAATAAATCATACGACATATATTTCATTCCTTCCCTTCTATCCAATACATACACCAATTTCAAAAGCAAATACAATACCTAAAAATAAAATCTCCACAATACAGAGACAGTTAACATGCAAAAGGCAAGTATGCTCCTTGAAGCACAGCAAGCCCTGATCCTGACTAAAGGCCTTTACCTCAGTGTGGGTCAGTTAGTAAGCATAAAAATGGTAAAGAGCATGAAAGCAAGCTGCTCCAAAACTGAAAAAGAAATCCTCCTCATAAGTATTTCATTATTCAGTCTAATCCCTAAACACACAGACTTCCCTTTCATAAAAAAGAAAGTCAAAAACACAAAATTAAAGCCCTTACTGAGGAAGCAATATGGTCCCCAATTCCCCCACCATTTCTTAATGCTGAAACTGAAATTAAAAAGCACATAGTCCCATGCAATCAGAAACTCATCTGAAGTCAAAGTAATCTCTTAACACTCCATAATGAGGTCCACTCACAAAATATTACACTGATTTTGACACTATTATTCTGGAAAATGTTTAAAACTGAAACTCCATGAAATGAACAGAAATATGTACGTATGAATGAATGAATGAATAAATAAATGGCATATGTCAAGAGTTTGAATCAGATATATAAAACATCCCGTACTACAGGTGTAGTAAATATGATGTGTCCTCTACATTCACACACAAAAAAACATTTTACATATTGATCACCAGATGTATATGAGAGACTGAACTGTACCTTAGAAACCAGGAGAGATTTGAGAGTTAACAATTAAGACAGCATGCCTTTTTAAGCTACAGTAGCAAAGGACAGATAATGCTATGAATAAGTTTATAGTCACACTTACAAAAATTGCTTTCAGGTTTGGTTGCATAATGCCCACGAAGAAAAATAAGTCAGTTTTATTCATTCATAGCAGTTTACCATATGTTCATAGGTTGGTACTAGACTATCGGCCCTAAGGCCTATACAAGCCAAGCCATAACAATTCCCTGGATATTTCTTCCCACAATATTTACTTATCTGGTCCCCTGTCTAGCAGGGCGACTGACATGATCCCTGGGGTGAATTTCCTATCTCCCATCCAATCATCATGGTTACTTTTGAAGAGGGCCAAGGAGGCGCTCTGCTTGACATGTATGGGCAGTCTATTCCAGAGTATGGGGAGTCTTTGGGTCAGGAACCTATCCCTCCAGCATGTTTTGTTCATTGTGATGACAAGGTTTAGATCCCTGGAGCGTGTGGCTCTGAGGGATTGGGATTTCTTTAAGTGGAGCATGTCCAACAGCTCAGGGTTTGACATGGCCTTGTATGTTAAGCAGAGATTGCCTCTGAGTAGACGATATGCCACAGAGTATAGCTGGAGTTTTTTTTGACGGTCAGCATATGACATCTGCTTTAGGCCTGTGATTCTTTTAGTGAGGTATTTCTGTGGCCTTTCCAGTTGTTGCAGATGTCTTGAGAGGTACATACCAAACGGGCATTATACTCTAATAGATCTAATGAGGGATGAGTACAGTGGGACAATGACCTCCTTTTTTCTGGATGAAAAGCCCTTAGTGATGAGATGTGCCACACAGGATTTCCTGACTGTTATGGTGATGTGGTTATCGAAAGAGAGACCACTGTCCACCTGTGTCCCCAAGTCTCTCATCACATGTTTGATGTTTAGTGTACTGCCACCTATGTTGTAATTCATGGGTACAGGTTTTTTTTCCAAAGGGGATAACTATATATTTCTTGGCATTAAGCTTGAGCCCATGGCTCTGGCACCAGGCATATGTTTCTGTGTAGAATATCCACATCATTTGGGGATTCAATAATGGCTCCCAGTTTGCAGTCATCTGCGAACTTTGTTAGCCAGAGTCCCTTAGTGTTGGCCTGTACTTCAGAGAAGTAGATACCAAACAAAAGTGGTCCCAGGACTGAACCCTGAGGTAGTTATCTGGAGCTGGATTTGGAGTCAGCTACTTTTGCAGTCTGGGTTCTGTCAGTTGGCAACCTATCAAGTGACATAGGGATTTATGTCCAGCTTAGTAAGTTTATCTATGATTCCAGAGTGGGGGATGGTGTCAAAGGCCTTGGCGAGGTCCAGATAGGCTGTGTTACCCTCGTTCACAGCTCTGGAGACTGATTCAAAGAAGTCAATCAAATTCAGGAGACAAGATCGCCCTTTCACAAACCCAAACTGGGTGGGGTCCAGTGTTTGAAGGTTGCCAATGTGTCTTTGCTTACAAGTTCCATGATAATGCGTTCCATGCCCTTGCAGATCAGGCTTGTCAGACTGATGGGACAGTAGTTCCCGGGATCCAAGGTGGATTCCCCCCTTGTGGAGTGGGATAACTGTAGCTGTGCGCCACTCAGTGAGCATGAAGCCCGAGATGAGGCTATGATTAAACATGACACTTAGGTGAGGTGCCAGTTCACTTTGTAGCTCATGTAGTACACAGCCTGGGATGTCATCTGGTCCCATGGATGCTGTATTCTTAGCTTTGCTGAGTGCGGTTTCTACCTGTGTGGCCGTGATTACCGGAATTTGGCAACCTTTTGGTATTGAGATGGGCCATTTAGGGGGTGAGAGGGTGAAGTTGGCACTAAATCGATCTGCCAGGATATTGGCAATATCCTTGGGATCAGTATATTTAATGCCATTCTGTTGTAGCTCCGAGCAGATCTGAGCATTGCCATTTAGATTCTTGACATAACTATAGAATGCCTTGTGGTTGTCTTTGGAATCTTTGGCAATTTTATTTTCATAACTAGCTTTTGAGGATTTTAGGGATCTCAGCTTCTTACTGAGGCTGGTGAGGGAGTTTTTTGCATCCTGGGATTTTCCTCTTTTCTGCAACAGTTTCTTCCTTCTGTTGTATAGTTTGTTTATAGCAGGGGACCATCAGATTGGCTTCCTTTTTTGGAGAAGAGCATCTTGGTTCTATTTGGGATGGCACGATTCATGCACAAGTGGATGTGCTCGTACAGTGCCTTAGTATAGGATTCTGCAGTCGAACTTTCAGATCCCGTCTGCATGGGTGTCATGACGTTTGTCACTTCTGACTTCAGCAGCATGAAGCTGGCTTTGGAGAAGGAGGTTTCTTTACTGGTGGGTGGGGGAGGGATGTGGATGTTAAGGGTGATTTGCTTATGGTCAGACCTAACCAATGAGGGGGTGACCACTGGTGTGGAGCATCTATCTTCCATGTTGGTAATGACCAAGTGTAGGATACTGCAGCCCCTGGTGGGACAATGGATTAGTTGATCCAGGGCATTGGAATTTATGAATTCAAGAACCTTTGGGAAAAGGAGTTGGTAGCAGAGTAGTTTTCCCAGTTAATGGCAGGGTAGTTGAAATCACCCAATATTAGGGTGTTTGGTTGTATCTGAATATATTTTCCAGTATGTTTAGAAAGGTGTAGTGAGACTCTTGGGGCATGGTGGGGGATCTGTAGCAAGCTACAATTTGGACTGCAGTCTTACCTAGTGTTAGTTGCACCTGGAGAATTTCAGATGCATTGTGTTGGGCAACTAGCCTGGAGGTGTGAATATCCTTGGTGAATATGGACACTCCTCCACCTTTAGTGTTTTGGTCTTGGTTTTGTGGTCGAAAAGTGTGGTAAGAGTTGTAGCCTGGTATTGCAGGGGTGCTCTCTGGAGCCTTGAACCAGGTCTCAGTTACTACACAGAGATCGATGTTCTCCATTTTTAGGAGTGCCTTGAGAGAGTGCATTTTGAGGTTTAGACTTCTAGCATTGAGTAGCATTACCTTCAGATTTTGCATGCTTGTATCTGTTACGGTGGTGGTTTTATCCTTTGAACCTTGCCTAAAAAAGGCATTATAGGGGTGGCAAGAGCTTCAGCCAGTAACCTTAATCCCAGGGGGTGACAGGTGCAGACCATTTCTGGCAAAGCATAGTGGTTTGTCGATCATGTCTTCCCAGGCAGACAGATACTGGATCCCCTTTGAATGACACCAGAAGCTTAGCCAATTGTTGAAGTCAATCATTTTGTCCTTATACTGTGGTATCATTCTGGGCGAAGGCAGGATGCTACTCAGGGTTAGGGTCATACCTGCCTGGGCCACATGATCCGAGAGATCTTCCATGTCTCTTTTCATGTAGTCCAGAGAGGTAAGGTCTCAAGTCATTCACTCCAACATAGACAATGACAGAGTCGTATTTGTACTTGTTGTGGAGTGACTTGAGTGCATGCGTTGTGGCAGATCCTGGCACCCAACAGGCAGCTGACTAATTTTCTCCTTGTTCAACCTGGTGAGTGGAACATCAGTGTGCCTGACTATAGAGTCATGTATGACTAACATGTTGGGTACACTGTCTTGCCTTAGGGGCTGTTGTTGGGTGGCACACTGGTGTTGTGAGCTGTGTGTCACTTTGGTTGTGACTGGTGTTTGTTTGCGTTTCAGCTTCGGAGGTCCTTGTTGCTTGGGCAGGTTAATGTTAAGGGCCACCGCATATGTGGGTTTAGTGTTGCTATGTGTGGGTGTTGATTGTGTGGGTTTTGAAGGGCTATGAGTTGCTAGAGGTGTAGTGCAGGTGTTAACCTTCTCCTCTGACTGTCTAGCACAATTGTGGCCGGAGAGAGCTTTGCTTCCAGTTTGGCTATGTAAGTGCATCTCTCGCAGGTTGTAGTGTTGGGTGGTAGGAGGAGAGGATTGTCTGTGTACATGAGGCAGTTGCCGCATTGCCCCAGTATGCCCAGATTCACCAGGGGGACAGGAGAAATCACCGGAAGCTGACCCTTGGACATGCCTGTTTAGGTGTTTTTTTTTGTAAATGCATGCAACCAGTCTAGTATACAATTGCAGCATTGGTTTTATAGAGAATGATGGAAGTGTGGAGGTTCAACGAGGAATGAAATGCCCATATTTTTCTGAAACAGTGCAGTTATTTTTGTAATTTTAAGGCTATGTATCAGAGAATGGACTTGAAGTGACAAGTAACAGTGAAGGATGAAACTTCTTGAATGCCATTCGTTGTTCTAATGGACTCAAAGAACAAACTGTTTACTATACACGGACACATACTGCAACAGAAAATACACCACTGTGTACAACTAAAACAATCAAAAATATGGATGTTATAATTAACTAATGTGATGTATACAGAAAACTCCACAAGTTCAACAAATAAGTAACTTAAAATCAAGGGCCTGTTTTTTTTTTTTTGTAAGACTGGTTACTAGGGTACTACAGTATTGGCAGTTTGTTCAAAACTGTGTGTGATCTACCCTGGAATGAAATGCCTCCTTTAGTGGTTACATCAAAGGTGATCTTTTTTGGAAAGTGTCCAGAGAAAACTAAAATCCATCCTTTAAGAACATGACATATACATTTAGATTGCAGTTTCTGAATCTGTGCAGCTTTATAAACAAATTCTTCAGAGGGGAGTTTTTCTACCAGATACTTCACACAAATGCCTCCATTACTGTGGAAAACTAGCCAGTTGTTATAAGGAAATCGTCCTCATAGATCACTGGAAGGGAAGTAATGTACATGAAACAAATACTTGGGAGTCTGTTCTCCATTATCTTATAGATGCATTTTCATGGTGAACATTGCAATATTTTGTTGCTATATTACAGCATCAAGTTGCACAAAAGTATATGCAAACAAGTTTCAGAGCTGGCTGTATAATCAGCAAGTTCCTTGCAAGAGAAACTAATCACGATGGTACCACAGAAGTTCTGCAGCAAGGAAAACCAGATTAAACTAAGCTATAAACAGAAACGGATGATCTACACCTTCTCTGGTGAATCATGAGCAGAAGCTTTACAGATTAGAAAAAAGTGATGGAAAGTCTACACACAATCTTCATTTGGAACTAAAGGGCAGAAAAACTAGGAATCTGAAACTTCTAGTAGCAGCAACCAGGTTCACTAACAGGAAAAACAATCCCAGAATTATGCCAGATAGGACATTCTGGTCAGAGGTACCAGAAATAGTAAAAGTAACAGAAAAACTGCTGAATATCAAACAGCTCCTAGCCTTCGCTGTCTCTCGAAGGATCTGGCAAGTGGGTTCCCTTCTGCTTTTTTTTGGTTACTAAATCACAACTGTGTTTTCTGATATAATCTAAATCTTCAAATGAGTCGATCGATGTTAGTATACTGTTTACAACACAACATGCATCTCTAGCACTCAGATGCAAACCTAAAGCTTCTGTAGACCTAAAAATCTCTGGTCTGAAACGACCCTATAGCCAGTCTACATTTTTGTAGTTCAGGGTCTTACACAATAAAAAAAAAAAAAACCCTCATCAGTTGGAGATTCCCAAGCACCAGCCTTAATGCATTTAACACACCACCAGTTCATTCAGATAAATGATCTACACAACTCCTTCTTGATATAGGCAGAATGCCAATTACATCTCATAACTGAGCCTTGGCTATAGTCAAAACCTGTAACTTCAGTTGGTCCTGGACAGGCAGTTTGTGACTACAATGCATGACTGGGCAATCTCATCTTCCAGGCTGGGCCTTTGCCCCCCAAGCAAGGCCCTGTGGACAACAGGAAAGTAGAGCAGGGGAGTTCTGCCACTGACTGTGCCTTATTTTTGTGGGGGATGAATCAATCTATAGTCTAGATGCTGGTCAGACAATTTCCCGTACATTTTTTGGTTAGAACAAATATTCAATGTCATCAGGGAAACAGAAGGCATCAGAATATGTGCCCACATTTATATGCATTAAATGGGTGCTCCCAAGATCACAATCCCAGCCCAAGACGCTCCTTCCACTAAAAGAGAAAAGGACTGCAAAGTGAGTGTGCAATGCTCGTCATCCATGCAGCTATACTTCTCATCACATGAGACTGACATCACAGACTGACACCTCTCCACCGTACTAGTGACTAAACAGGTGGAATTTGGGTTTCATTGTGATCTGAAAGTTCAGTAAGTGAATATCAGGCATAATCAGGCAAAACAGAACACTTGCAATGTCTACAGTCATAGAGCCCTATGCCGAAAAACACTGCATGCTAAATGTGAAGGGATGGAAGGCTTCAGATCCCATGTATAATTTACTGTTGGTTATAGTGCTCAATAACATTAAATGTGCCACTCTTCTTGAATAAATGGAAGGAAGTTATAAACATTAATGGAGATAAAATGAAGCTAGCATGTTTTATAATGACAGTGGTAAAAAGGTGGAAATAAAAGACTCCCCTCCCCAGTAAGGTCATGGTTATAGAAATTATGAGGGGAAATCAAGCACAGAGAACCAAATTCAGCACAGGAAATAAGGGAAGGCAGACTACACTCAAAATGATAAGTACAGAAACAGATTCAAGAAACTTTATCACAACAGTTGGGAAGAAATCTAGATACAGATGTAAATAAATGGAAAATAGCAGAAAGCAAAACAGAAGTGAAATGCACAAACAGTACTTGTTGTTCACCAAATAGTAATTATGAAAAATTCTGAATACCTGCCTTTTGCATTTGTAATAACATGAATGTGAATAAAGCAGCGTTTAAAATAAACAAAAACACTGCATGCCAAAGTTCAGCTGGTACCTTCTAAATATGTACCACCAGTGGAAGGACTGAAACAGATATTGGGTAGGAAAGGAAGGTGCTGACCTTGTAGTGCCACTAAACCCAACAAGGTCACTGATTTGGATAACTATAGGCAAGAATTCAGAGAGCTTACTGTGCTGCTTAACATGAAAAATATCTAGTATTTATCAGAAAGTCGTACAAAAATCCAAATCAGACATAACTAAAAAGTACAGTTGTGTACCTACCATAAATGTAGATGTTCGAGTGTACTCACTGTTGCAGTCATTACACTTGGGTTATCCTGCTGGCAGGCTACCCGCAGTCGGCCTGAATTCCAAAGTCCTGGTCCGGTGTCAGTTGCTGTCGCCTCTTCCCTGACGTCAATGCGCCAGGGGTATAAAAGATGCAGCCGACGCAATTTTCTTCAGTTTTTCTTGCCCCAGATGTCAAGTGCCCCCAAAAGGGTAGGCTAAAAAATTCTGATCATAAAAAAAGCATGCACATAACCTTCATCTACAAGCAAATACACCACATAGGTTGTATAGAATAGAGAAGTACCGATAAGTCCCAGCAATGAAAGGGGGATGGTGGGAGGGTAACCTGGACTGCAACAGTGAATACACTCGAACATCTGCATTTATGGTAGGTACACAGCTGTACTATGTTCATCGTGTTTCACTGTTGCAGTCATTATACTTGGGTTGAATCCCAAAGCTGAGGTTGGGTGGCTGGGCCTAAATAGAATTAGGAGTGGATATGAGGCCCTACAGAACTGCAGTGGCAAAGCCTGCTCTGGATTCAGAGTAGAGGTAAGTGGTAGTGCTTTGTGCACTGAAGTCCAGGTTGCAGCCTCCAAAATGTCCTTGGTTGGTACTCCTCTGAGGAAAGCTGAAGTGGCTGCTGCTCTGGTAGAATGCGGCCTAATGCCCTTAGGCACTGATTTGCCATGTTGTGAATAGCAGAAACGAATGCAGTGGCCTATCCATTTTGAAATAGTCTGCTTTGAAATGGCTTTTCCTTGCGATCCTGCAGCATATGCCACTAAGAGTTGCTCAGTCTTTCTGAAAGCTTTAATTTTGTCCAGGTAAATGCGTAGCTGTCTGTGTATGTCCAAAGAATGCAGCAGTCTCTCCCCCTTATTCTGCGGGTTTGGATAAAAGGTAGGCAAATGTATGGTTTGGTTAAGAGCCACACTGGACACTACCTTAGGCATAAATGTTGGGTTTGTCCTTAGATAAACCCTGTCCGGATGGAAAATAATAAAAGGTTCCACAGCCATAAGTGCCTGTAACTCAGACTCTTCTTGCTGAAGTTATTGCTAGGAGAAGAGCTGTTTTCCATGATAAGTATTTTATCTCAGCTGTATTGGCTGGCTCAAAAGGAGGCAGTGTGGGTTTGTCCTTAGAGAAACCCTGTCCGGATGGAAAATAATAAAAGGTTCCACAGCCATAAGTGCCTGTAACTCAGACTCTTCTTGCTGAAGTTATTGCTAGGAGAAGAGCTGTTTTCCATGATAAGTATTTTATCTCAGCTGTATTGGCTGGCTCAAAAGGAGGCAGTGTGAGCTTTTCCAAGACAAAATTGAGGTCCCATGCAGGTATTGGAGCTCTCCTTGAAGGTCTTATGTTTTTGGCCCCTCTGAGATACTGCCTTAGCAGTGGATGAGAAAAAATAGGTAGGTCCGTATTGTAATGAGCTGAAATTGCAGAGGCATGGATCTTAATTGATGAGAAGGATAGGCCTTTGTCCAGCATCTCAGTTAGGTATTGTAAAATCTGAGGAATATTTGGAACAAGTGTGTCAATTCCTTGTGCCTGGTTCCAAACACAGAATCTCTTCCATTTTTCTGCATAAGATTTTCTGGTGCTGGGCCTCCTGGCCTCCAAAATAACATCCATAACTGCTTTAGGAGAGAGGTGTGTTCTGAATGGTTACATTATCTGCCATGCAGCCAGACTTAGGGTTCTGAGTTGGCTGTGTAGGATCTGATTGTTTTGTTGGGTCAGCAAATGAGGAATTTGAGGTAATGTCCAGGCTGGGCCTTGAGACAAGCTCTTTAGGATTGGGTACCAGTGCTGGCGTGGCCAGTTTGGGGCAATTAGGATCATTTTTGGCTTCTCTAGTCTGACCTTTAGGAGTACCTTGGGAAGGAGGGGAAGAGGAGGGAAGGCATATACTGAAAGGGCTTTCCAGCTGAATAAAAGGGCATCCACTTTCCATGCTTGTTTGTGATAAGTCCGAGTGCAGAATCTCTGTAGCTGGCAGTTGTGAGAGGAGGCAAATAGATCTATGTCTGGGCATCCCCATTTCCCTGTTATCATTCTGAAGATTTGTGGATCTAGTTTCCACTCGTGAGGATCCATGAGGTTTCTGCTTAGTTCGTCTGCCAAAGTATTTGTCTTTCCTGGCAGGAATTGTGCTTGCAGGTGTACTTGATAAGTCAATGCTGTGTTCCACAAAGTCATGGCTCGTCTGCAGATGGGGTAGGAATGTGTGCCTCCTTGCTTGTTTATGTACCACATGACTGTAGTATTGTCCGTCTTTATCAGCAGTTGTCCTGGATGAAGTAGGTCCTTGAAGGCTGTCAGGGCATTCTGTACAGCTAGCATCTCTTTTTGATTGATATGAAGATGCATTTGGCTTGTGGGCCATGTGCCCTGAATACATTTTCCTGCCATGTGTGCCCCCCAGGCATAATCTGATGCATCTGTTGTTAGTGTTTGCCTGGCTGTGGGTAAAGCGAATGGCTGTCCCTTGTTGTGGTGACAGGCCTGTGCCCACTATCGAAACTCCTGTTGCAGGCAGGGAATGAGAGTAATTAATGTTTCCAGGCTGTGGCAATGTTGAGTCAAAACACTTTTTAGATACCATTGTAGTTTCCTCATATGCAGTCTTGCATATGGAATTAGTAGAATGCAGGATGCCATGTAGCCCAGAGCCTGCAGAATATTTCTTGCAGATAACTGGGTCTTTGTTGCCATGTTTTTGAAGTAAGAAGTCAGTTGCCTTTGTTTGTCTGGTGTGAGATGAGCCATCTGGGCAGTTGTATTTAAGCTTGAACCCAGGAATATTATCTCTTGAGAGGGTACTAGTTTTGATTTCTTTCCGTTTACTGTGTACCCTAGGCAAATTAGTAATCTTTTTACAAACCACAGATGCTTTAGTAGAATGTCTTTGGTCTCTGCTTGAATAAGGCAGTCATCCAAGTAGGGAAATATCTGAATTCCTCTTTGTCAGCAAAATGCAATTACTGGTGCCAGGCATTTTGTGAAGACTCTGGGCGCAGTAGATAAGCCAAAGGGCAGTGCAGAGAATTGGTAGTGCATCAAGCCAGCTATGAATCTGAGGTATCTTCTGCAAGATTGTCTGATTGGGACATGCAGGTATGCCTCTTTGAGGTTCAAAGTTACAAGCCAAGCCTTTTTGCCCAGCATGGGAGAAGCTGCTGCAGAGTCAACATTTTGAATTTTGGAACGTCCAGAAAAGTATTTAGAATAGACAGGTCCAGAATTGGTCTCCAGGCTTTGTCCTTTCTTGGTACTAAGAAAAGTCTCGATTAAAATCCTTGTCCCTGCTCTTGTTGTGGCACTGGCTGAATAGCCCTCATGTCCATGAGGGATGAAACTTGTTTTTGTGCCTCTGCCCATTGATTGTGTGGCAGGTCTGGCATACCTTTTGCCTTTGGAAGGGTGTGAAAGTGGAACCTGTAGCCCTGAGAGACTATATTTAAGACCCATTTGTCCTGGGTGATCCTGTGCCAATTTTGTGAAAAAAAAGTGCTAGCTTTCCCCCTAAGGGAGCTGCCAAAAGATAAGTGCTTGGCATTGGCAGAGGGAAGTAATTGGGACTGTTTCCTATAAGGCTGTGATTTGTCTTCTCCGCTTTTGGAGGTAGAAGCACTCCACTGTTTGGGTCTGTATGAACCCTGGGGCTGTTGCCTGCCTCTAGGGCATCTGAATCTGCCTCTTTGTGGCCTGTCTGACACTGGAAAGGACCAATTCTTAGAAGGCCAGTTCCTGCTAAATCTGGGTGGCTGTACCTGTAAGAAATCCTTTACTGTCTGCATAGATTTAGCTTTATACTCCATTTTCTTCAACACCTCTTCTGCCTTAACACCAAACAAAGTATCATGCTGTAATGGAGCATCCAATAATTTTGCTATAACATGATCAGGCAGATTCTGTTCCTTTAACCAAGCATGCCTTCTAATAACAGAACCTGTAACAGCGGCCCTGCATGAGGCCTCCAGTGAATCATAACCACATTGCAAAGTATGTTTTCCCACTTGTTCAGCTGCATGCAATAAATCCTGTAAATCTTTGTCCTCAGAACATTCAGAATTTATCAACATTTTTTGTTTTAACAAAGACATTAAGTATTGCTGGTATTTGAGCATATGAAACTTACAATTTAAAGCCCTTACAGCCAAGGTAGCAGAAGTGTAGACTTTTTCCCCCATATGTCCAGAGCCCTAGAATCTCTATCTGAGGGAACAGGGTTTTTAGCAGTAGCAGCCTTGACCCCTTTGGGACCCTGTGAGATAGTTTCTGGGTCAGCAGCAGGGTTTTTATACAGAAATTTATGGGAATCTGGAACCCTGTAGTATCTGTCTGGCTTAACAGGTGCGGGAGGTAGAGAGTCTGGAGACAGGCCGGACTCTGAAAATACATCATCTACTATGTCTAGAACAGGAGGAATAGCAAGATGTCTGTGCTGAGGAAGTAACAAAGTATCCAAGCCTTTTCTTAGAATCTGAATAATCTTGGCTCTCCCAGTGGAAATGCTCCCTCATGGTATGCAGGGTTTCCCCAAATGAGTAATCCTCAGGAGGAGAAGCTGAAGGAATATAATCTTCAGCATCAGAATCCTCATATGAAGGAATAGAATATCCCTGTTCTGAAGAGGAATCAGAGGAAATGGAAACCTAATCAGAGGAATCATATTCAGTATCTTGCCTACACCTCTTTTCAGGAGGGGGATGGGAACCCCTGCTCAAAGTAATTAGGTCTTCGGACATTTTGAGCATCTGTTTCTTAGGTATAGAAGTCTGCCCTGGAGAATGCTGTACTTGTTTCCTTGTCTTTAAAACTACTTTAGACTTTGTCTTGGATGCTGAAGTAGGCTTTATATAAAGTTGTGTAGGTCTGAAAACACCCTCAGAAGCCGATGCCTGCTCAGTGGCTCCGGACCCATCTGAGGGATTGATTTCCGAAGGGCCAATACCTTGAGTATCCACAGGCTTAGCTGTCTCCACGTGGGAGTCGGAGGTGGCCTGTGGCTCTGAGGTAGCGGGAGTCAGGGGCTGCGAAAGCACCTCACTGAGCACTGGTGAACCGGCGACTGACCTAGAAGAGGCTTTGTCGTCGGTTTTGGACCTCGGATGCCTGTCCTTTTCTTTATCTTTTCGCTTTTTATGAATTCCGGTCAGTTGTTTCGACGGCATTATATAGTTAAACCTCCAGCCAAAGTAATGAAAAGCAAAATCGTACCAACGCTTAATAGTGCATTGGTTAAATCTAGCAGAAAAAACGACAACTAACATTATCATGATCAGGGCCTAGGCAAGGAATACAGTAAGAATGAAAATCCTTATGAGGTATTTGCTTCCCACAAGAAATACAACTGTTAACTTTTTCTGACATCGGTCTGGAGCAAGAAAAAAGTTTCCACAATGGGGTACTTAGCTTTATTGAAGACTTCGGATCTGAAATTCAATTTCGGAAATCTCAGGAGTCGGCCGACCGGCACTTGCTAACTGCTTTTGCGGGCAAGAAAGACTGAAGAAAATGGTGTTGGCTTCATCTTTTATACCCCTGGCGCACTGATGTCAGGGAGGAGGCAACAGCAACAGACGCCAGACCAGGACTTTGGAATTCAGGCGGACTGTGGGTAGCCTGCCAGCAGGATAACCCAAGTGTAATGACTGCAACAGTGAAACACGATGAACATCAGGTATATCTTCATCTTATGGGAAATGCAGTCACTAAATAAAAGAATCAAGACAGTTCAAATGGCAAAAGGGAATGTGCTAGCCAAATACAAGGAAATTCATGTATGCAGGATGTCCTGGAATGAGTAGACAGGCATTCGATATGTCTAAGCAAAGAAAACCCAATTACTTGTCATCCCACCACTAATCAAGGCAATATTTCACTCTCACATCTGCAGAAATTCCCAAGTGCATCCGACTTCCAATTGTGTCGCACCTTCAGAAAGAAATATTTTTGGCTACGAGGACCTAGATAATTTCTGATCTGTTCAGTAACATTTTGTGTGGTGCAGTGTTAAAGCTTTGCTACATGTCTAATTTGACCACATATGCAGTCCCACTTTTAATTCAATAACCTGGTTGCAAAGTCGAACAACTTCATCAGAACTAGGTGGCATGACCTTGCTGCTGTGAATATCCTCTATATAGGTTTATTTTTACACACTCATGTATTTGCATGTATTAACTAGTGCAGAGCACTGATCCACTTGTTTTTTCAGACACTCAGTTTGAGAGCATGGGCTAGTTAAGTGACTTGTTCAGAATCACAAATTATGCAAATGGAGGCTGACAGAATTGAACCCTGTTGTACAGTGAGCCATACTAAATTTCAAATACTTCAAAATTTGAAAAAAGATGTCTGGATTGCCAAATGGCTCACAAACTGAGCAGATAATCACAACAGGGGAAGTTATCTCTGCAGAGAGACCAGTCACCAGTGGAGTCCCCCACGGTTCTATGACGGGACCTCTCCTGTTTGGCATCTACTTTTCTAAAGTAAACGCCAATAACAAAGGGCTCTAGCTGACTAAGTTTGCAGATGACTGTAAGCTAGAAAATCACTGAATCCACTTAGCCATCCTGAAGTGAGGTTTGTGTCAAATAAATAACTTGTGTCAAAATCATGGTCTGAAACCAAATGCCAAAAATGCATTATTGTATCTTTTGGGAAGTCATCCACCCCAGGGAACTACCACACTGACAATACTCAACCAGGAGTTGACCCAGTTGTTTAGGATTTGGGAACTTATGTGAACAGTGACCTAACTTTTGACCAACATGTGTCTACTGTTGTAAGAAAATACTTCTACACTGCACAGCTTATAAACAAAGCTTGTGTCCAGATCTAGGGATATTCTCCCCCTTTACTCAGCCCTCATTAGGCCAATCATTGAATATAATGCTCATTTTGGCATGTATCTGTCCAGATACATGTAACAAGTGGAACACCCAAACAGAGACCCTACTAAAAGGATAAAAGGTCTGAACATGTCCTTCATAGACTGAACCAAAGCCCTATCACTATACTCAGTGTCCTTCAGACTGCTAAGTGGTGACCTGTGTCTGACATGCAAGGCATCCCACAGACCCATAACTGATGGATTTACTGCACATCAGCAAGTCAAACAGCATCAGAAATACTCTGCCTAGGGATTTAAACCACTTCTGCTACATTCACAGAATGGTCTGGAGGAACAGGTATATTTCTCAGAGAGTACTACCGCTGTGGAACAGACCCTTCTACATAAAAAAAAAAAAAAAAAAAAAAGTCACTGTCTACTTTCAAGAACTTACATCTATGGAGAGGAAACAGAAAATTTGCCTGAGGACTGCTCCCTGTACTACTAATGGGCAGAGGCAGCTCCTAATTTTTTTCCATGCATGGGTCCCCTCAAATTATCTACAGTATGATCTCAGTTATTCTTATTAGGAGTAATATACAATTATTGAACATGGGATGGATAAAGCCAATCTATAAATCAAATGGGATGGGTTTATTTTGAGAACAAAAAGGGAAATTGACTAGGCTTAAAATGGCCTGCAACAGCAGCTAGCCTAGGACTTGCCTATGAACCTATAAAATTATTTAATGGAGCAATGCTTAAATGATTTCCTCCATATTGGACTTCAAAATGACAAAAAAAAGAAGTTATGTCCTTACCATAACGTTCCATGTGGAGTGTTCATCTCGCCTTGGTTATTACACATGGGTTCGGAGCCGATCCTCGGCTCCGTGCCGGCCGACTGCAAGCTCTGCATCGAGAAGAAGCTCGAGGACATCTAATACCCACAATCCCCCTCTGCCTTTACCTCAGATCTAGTTTGCAAGCAAACCAGACATACGCACGCACACATGCCACTATATACAATAATATACATATATACAAACATACCCTGAGTATGATAGTAACAGTACTACTGCAACAGCAGAAGGAGAATACTCCAGACCAGGCACCAAATCGAACGTTCTTCCTAAGGGTGGGAAGGGTGGGAGTGTAATAACCAAGGCGAGATGAACACTCCACATGGAACGTTATGGTAAGGACATAACTTCTTTATGTGAGAGTGTTCAATCTCGCCTTTGTTCTTACACATGGGTAGCGTCCCTAGCTCCATGATCCTGAGGAACTCAAGGGAGAACGTTCTTGAGCACAGTGGAACCAAAGGTTGCCCTATCCCTAGAAACCCTGTCCACTTTGTAATGAGAGATAAATGTATGTGGTTTAGCCCAAGTAGCAGCCGCGCAAATAGTGTCTAAAGGTAAGCGAGCTGCGTGAGCCAAAGATGTAGACACTGACCTGGTAGAATGTCCTCTAGGTTTTGCAGATAAAGTTTGGTCAGAGGCTTCATAAACATATGTGATACAGTCAGTTAGCCATTTAGAAAGAGTTCGTTTTGTAACTGCAAGACCCTTCCTGCTGTCAGCAAAAGCTACAAATAGTTGATCAGATTTCCTGTGATCTTTTGTTCTATCCAAATAAAATCTGAGTTGTCTATGGATGTCTAGTTTGTGCAACATATACTCCAACTTATTAGAGTGGTTTTTAAAGAAGGTGGGTAATTCAATGGACTAGTTGATATTATTAGAGGAACAAACTTTGGGAAGAAAGGATGGATTAGTGCGTAGGGATACTCTGTCAGAATGAAATATTAAATAAGGATGTTTGACCGAAAGGGCCTGAAGCTCAGACACTCGTCTAGCAGATGTAATGGCCACTAGAAATAATGTTTTCCATGACAAAAATTTCAATGTGCAACTTGAAGCTGGTTCAAAGGGTGGCAACATTCATTTAGAAAGCAACAAATTTAAACTCCACGGTGATGTCGGACTTCTGACTGGTGGTCTGATATGAAAGGAACCTTTTAAAAAGGCTTTACAAAGTCTGTGAGCCATAATAGGCGCCCCACATTCTTCTATATGATAGTTAGAAATGGCAGCTAACTGTACTCTTAAAGTAGCCGGGGAAGCTCCTTCATGAAATAATTCAGTCAAGAATTCTAAAACCTTGTTTAACGGAGCTGTAACAGGGTCCAACTGATGTGACTCCGCCCAGAAGACAAAACGTTTCCATTTACTGGTGTAAGTCTTTGTAGTGGAAACTTTATGAGAAGCTACCAAAATATCCTGAACCGCCGATGTAAGGGGAATTGACCTGGCTAAAGGAAGCGAGCAGCCAAGCTGCTAGATGGAGAGATTCCAGGGATGGGTGAGGAACTCCTGAAGAATGAGTCAGTAGATCTGGCTCTGGGTCCAGCATCCAAGGTCCCCGAATGCGGTGATGCAATAGAAAGGGAAACCAAATTTGACGAGGCCAGAACGGAGCAATGAGAATTATAGTCCTCTGAAGGTTGTTTGCTTTCTGCAGAAACTTTGCAATCAGGGGAAATGGAGGAAAAGCATATAGGAGACCCGGGGGCCAATCGTGCACCAGCGCGTCCCTGGGGACTTTCCCTGGAGGGGGTAATAGGGCAAAGTAGCTCCTGCATTTGGCGTTCATTGGAGACGCAAACAGATCGCAGGTAGGCTGGCCCCATTTGCGAAAAATCCTTTCCGCAACTGACTGTTTGAGGGACCACTCGTGAGGCAATAGTATTGCCCTCCTCAGCCTGTTGGCTATGATGTTGGATGACCCCGGGATGTGCGTTGCGATCAGAAAGCGACCGGTGGACTCTGCCCATTGCCAAATTCTCATGGCCTCTCTGCATAGTTGGTAAGACCTGGTTCCCCCTTGCTTGTTTATGTACCAGACTACTGACATGTTGTCTGTCTGAACTGCAATGGTCCCTGGAGGAAGAAGGGGAGCGAAGTGTTGCAACGCCAAGAATACTGCCCTCAACTCCAGAACATTGATGTGCAGATTGTACTCCAGATTGGTCCATTCGCCTTGGACTGTCTGTCCCTGAAAAATGCCCCCCCACCCTATCAGGGAAGCGTCCGTGGTTATCGTTGCTGACGGTGTGGGTAGCACAAATGGTCTTCCGCCGGATAGGTTGCAAGTCTGTAACCACCACCTTAGGTGTGATTTGCATGTTTCCGTTATCAATATTTCGTGAGTCAGTGGAAGTTGTTGGAATGACCATTGTGCAAATAGAAGCCATTGTAGCACTCTCATGTGCAGTCTTCCCAATGGTATTGCTATGAGAGAAGCTGCCATGAGACCCAGAACTTTCAGAACAATTTTTGCTGGGGATTTTCTGGACGACAGCAGAAGGGAAATGTTGAATTGAAGTGCTACTATTCTTTCTGTCGGAAGTTTTAGAACTAACTGACAGTATCTAATTCGCTCCTATGAATAAGATATGCTGTGATGGCTGTAGCAAAGATTTCTCGAAATTTACTGAAATGCCAAGGTGTGTACAAAGTTGTAGGGAGTAATCCCTGGCATGTATCAGTTGACGCCTGGTGGTGGCAGACAGGAGCCAGTCGTCCAGATACGGAAACACCTGGAATCCTAGGCGCCTCAGATGAGACGCTACCACTGCCATGCATTTGGTGAAGACCCTGGGGGCTGTGGTCAGACCAAAGGGCAGGGCTCGAAACTGATAGTGACTGGCTCCCAGCCGGAAGCGCAAGTGATCCCTGGACGCCCTGGCCATTTTGATGTGGTAGTATGCGTCCCTCAGATCTATTGAGCACATCCAGTCGTCCTTCCGTAAGAATGGAAGGATCGATTGAAGCGTGACCATTCTAAACTTTTCCTTCTTGACAAAGGTGTTGAGATGACTTAGGTCCAGAATTGGCCTCCAGTCCCCTGTTTTCTTTGGAACTAAAAAGAACCTTGAGTAAGTTCCGAATCCTATTTGGTCCGCTGGGACTGGTTGGATGACTCTTTTTTCTAGCAGCTTTGAAATTTCTGTAGCTGCTGGGTCTCGCAGATGGGGTGGTACATCTGGGAGTTTTCTCTTTGGAATGGGGGTGGATAGAAATGGGATTTTGTAACCTCTGGTAACAATGCTTTTACCCAATTGTCTGAAGAGAGGTTTTGCCAGGCCTGAGGGTATAAAGCTAGCGACCCCGACTGCCTCCAGAGCAGGACAGTCGGGCCTCCTCTCAGGAGTGCTGAAAAGGTTTGCCAGGGAGGTTATCCCTGTCACCTTGGTTTTGCGGACCCCCTCTGCCGCCAGGGCGGCGTCTTCCACCTCTGCCCCCCCCTCTGCCTCTAGAGGGGGCATCACCCTGTGTGTTTGGAAAAGACCCTTGGGGTTTTCGAAACCACATTTTCCCACCACGTTGCCCTTTGGGGTACGGTCTGGAAGGGGTGGAAAAACGGACTCCGACAGCAGACAGAGTCTTTCCCTCCTGTTCACACCGGTAAGGGTCTCCTTTACTTTAGGGCCAAAAAGTGTGGCTCCATCAAATGGGGCGTTAGTAAAGGAAGACTTGAAGGCTTCCGCAAACGAACATAAGCGCACCCAGGATTGCCTACGAAGAGCAATCGCTGAAGCCGCTGCCCTACTCGATCCTTCGGCTGCATAGGATATCAGCCTCATGGACGAGTTCACAATGGACGTAAGGGTGTTGAGATGCGCTGTAACTTTCTCTGAGACAGCGGCATCTGTAGCACCCTGGAGGGTATCTCCCAACTCTTTGACTAGATCCCTCTGTAAACGTGTAAAATGGGTCAAATAGTTCAGGGAACGCATAGAGAAAGCCGCTGAACTGAAAATGCGCTTCCCGTATCTGTCCATGGTCCTAGAATCTTTGTTAGGCGGATGGACAGATGAGGAAGACTCCGACATCTCCTTTTCGTGGCGCTGCCACCACCATGGCGTCTACCGAACTCCTTTGGTAAGGTAAGCTTTGTCCTGTGGTGCCGTGATGTACTTATTTGGCTTCCTAGGGACAGGTTCCACCGTGTCAGGAGTCTCCCACCTTCGAGCAATCAATTCCATTAACTCATCAAAGGCGGAGTGACCCAGGAGGAGGAAGGGCGGGCACCAAATGCCTTCAGCAAAACTGACTCATCCTCAGAAGGGGAGGGCTTGCCAGTCACCTCTCTGTTTAAGGATCTCCAAGATGTCAGCAAAGAGACATCCTCTGAAGGTGACTTAGGGACCCTTCTGACTCATCTAAGTCAGTATCAGATGTCAAGGATTCTTGTGGAGAATCCAAGTGTCTCCTCTTACACAGTCTTTTCCTAGGAACTTCTTCGTGGGGAGCATCCGAAGAAGCCTCCGAGGAAGAGGGCACCCTCCAAGGGTGGCTGAGACACTGGTGCCCGACGCTTGGGCGTGGCCGTGGGTGCAGAGGAGGATAACGGTCCTTTGCGGGGAGGAGAAGCTGTACCTGCTGATGTGGTTGTCTGAGTAGACAACACCTTCCTCATGAGGTCGAAGGCCCCCGGGTCCCGAGTCGAGGTATCTCCGGTTCAAGAAATGGGAAGAATCCCCGAAACAGGAGCCGAAGGCACCGACCCCGAGGACGGAACCGAATCGATCCGTGCCGAGGCCCCGAGAGGGAGAGTCGGAACCGAAACATCGGTTCGACTCTCGGTCCCGGAACCAAGGACAGACCTTCGGGCCCGAGACTCCGGTACCGGATCGGATGGAGTCGAGGTAAACGGTGCCGACCGAGAAAAAGACGGTTCTGGCACCGAGGGCTCCACAATCATCAGGTCAGCTTCTTCCGGCTCCGAAGACTGAACAGGTCTCGGAGGAGGAACAGATGGAGATAGTGGCAGGCCTTCAAGTCTCGACATCAACTGAGAGGAGACCGAAATAAGCTTGGACAGGGCCGTATGCTCCATAAGTTTCTGCACCACACGGTCCACGTCGGTGTCGGAAAGGGCTCTAGAAGAACGAGTCGAAGGGATCGAAGACGGCGCCGACCTCAGCAGAGTCGGTGGAGGGAGCTCCGTCACCGGTTCCAAGACTTGAGGCTCGGGAACTGCCAACAGTTGAACACTCGGCCCGAAGTCTGTGGAACCGGTGATCTAACTAGACGAAGAGCTCGGAGCCGATGACTTTGGCTCCGACGCCGACCTTCAAGACTTGGATGCCTGGTCTGAAGCATCCAGAGCCTCCTGGAAAGAGGGTTTCAGCAATCCTCTATCCATCAGTTTCCTGCGCCTATCTGTCATGACCCTCCCACTAAAAGAGTGACAAATAGAGCAGTCCTCTTGTAAGTGGAGAGGGCCAAGACAGTAGACACAGGAACTGTGGTTGTCTGTGACCGACATTTTTTGGCCACACTGACAACGTTTAAAGCCAGATTTCATCTTTTCAGACATATTGAAAAAGAAAAGACAGTCCAGTCCAGTAAAAAGTCCAATCCAGTAGTGTCAAATCCGGTTATAAAAGTCTGTTTGATACTAACTAAAACAAGCTTTTAGTCAAAATTGTCAAATCCGTGAAATGCCTAAAGGCAAGACTATAACAAGTATCTAGTCACAAGTCCAAGAAGGGGTAGGCCCCGAAAAAGTCTAAACTCGAAAGTTAACTAAGTTAACTATTCTAATTATCGAGAAATTCTAATGACTCACACACCTACTCTTATACTTTAAGTAACTAGATAAAAAACTCTGAAATTTAAACAGAATAGATAAAAATCTTATCTGTACAGCCTCGAGCTAGTCTCCAACGATGCGTATGCAGCAGCGGCAAACTAGATCTGAGGTAAAGGCAGAGGGGGATTGTGGGTATTAGATGTCCTCGAGCTTCTTCTCGATGCAGAGCTTGCAGTCGGCCGGCACGGAGCCGAGGATCGGCTCCGAACCCATGTGTAAGAACAAAGGCGAGATTGAACACTCTCACATGAGTTTTTTTGTCTTATTCCCACTGTTTTAAAGAGAAAAATCATCTGCCAGTTTTATCTTTAAGAACATCACCTTCCCTCCCATTGGCTGTTAGAAACACTAATTAGTAGTATAAACAAACATCTAAATTTTTTAGGATGAAACCAATCAGACCCCACGTACTGAGCATATTTAGCTTTTGAGTAGACATCTGTGCCGATTTTAAAGAAGCGTAGTTTGCATCAGTAATTGTTTTAATGTTTTTATTGGTTGTTGTTAATTGCTTTCAATATATAGTGCTTTAGTTTTCTTGTATTGATGGATCTGATGAAGCACAGTTTGTGTAAAAGCACTTATCCTATATGTTCTGAATAAAAGTTTTATATGCAGACAGTCCTGGTGGTTACCTGGTTTGTATTTTCCACTGCCATATTTAGCTTTTGAAGTTCTTCTAGAAACAGCTATCTGAGGAGAGTAGCAGTGGTGTAGAGTTGAGAAGGGTTGACTCTCCAGTTTAGAGCAACATTTCCAACTTCATCCTGTGGAATCATCCAGGCCTTCCAAGACCACCTGATGTACAAAACCTCTCCATGTCTTGAGTCTGCCCAAGGGCCTCCTCACTGTGGGCAATAATTGGCATGTGCTGTGATTCATACCTATTTCATCACCACAGTTTTACACAATGCCTGAAGTACTGTCACTATGATACCCATCCGATGGTCCATCTTTTGGTCATATCAGACTGTTTCTATTACAGCACTGATAATTCACACTTTTTGTTTTTCTCATGGGAGTCAGGTGAGGGTTCATCATATGTAAGCTGTAGAACAAAATCAAAAGCTTTTCCCAACTGGTTGACCATAGCTTGGCATACATTTAAACACTGGTCCCCCAAAGGAGGCTCTAGACCTAGACATCAGATCCAGACCGTAATGTTTTGCAAAGCTGTTCGAGGGTGCCAGGTAACCGCAGGATATACACCATCCAATAGCAGCATTCCTGCAAAAAGACATGGAGGTTGACAATGCCTTGTTAGAATGTGCCTCTGATTTTCCAGGCAAAGCTCGCCATGCAAAACGCAACATAAATTAATACACTGGCAAAGTCACCTTTCAAGGGTAACTTTCAAAACCTTTTTACCCAAAGATTTGGGATCAAAAGAAATAAAACTTGAGAATGCTTTCTGAAGGACTCTGCTCTGTTCAAACACTACCTTTACTGCCTATGAACATCCATACAGTGCAAAAAATACACCCTAATGTTCGAACATTGAGGAAAGGAACAGACAAATGAATAGCTTGATTCAAGTTAGATTCACAGGACACTTTAGGCACAAATAATAATGAATCTGGAGAATAACTTAGCAGTTATGAAAGGTGAATTACGGAGGTTCCAATAACAAAGCACATATTGATACTCTCCTTGTAGAGAGGATAATCACCAAGGCAAGAGTTTTAATTTCTTGGCATATGTGTCTCAAACACAGGTTTGCAATGATCACAGACTTAATCACAGTCCTCTGTTTTATAAGTCACTGTATACAATGAGGCAAGATCCAGTAGTATCCAACCACAAAAGTCAACATTACCTCCAATCCCTGACCATACACTTCTGTCCACCATTCCATGCTCCAGTGTCTGCCAGGATTATAGAGAATGGTCATCCACCACCAGCAAGCTGCCAGCATACCACTCCCCGAAACACACTCCTTCCTCATTCCACTCTTGCCTTGTTGGCTCCAAACAGCTGCCTCAGCCTTAACTCAAAATCTAGTCACCTTGACTGTATTCAAAGCTTTATCTCTTTACGCCAATGCAGCTGGCTAGATGGTTGGATGATTTTTGGAGGAAGAATGTCTCTAACTGAGCTAGGTGTGGTTTTGAACTCAGAATACTTTTGATGTTTGACTGTATAAAATTTTCATTTTGAAGATGTGATCGAATATGTACTGCAGACAAAAACACTTTTCAAACAAATGAAAAAAGACACATTTTTCAACATTGCTTCAATTTAGTCTTCTGGCTGTGAGCTCTGCCAGGAGTTCATTCTATATATTGGTAGATATCCAGAGAAAGTGTGGCATAGGTCCACTTAGTCAACATAAATTGTGTTTTTCTTTACCAGGCTGGTTCAGTGTCATGTTTTCTGCCTCACAGCTCCAGGGTACAAGTTACAGTCCTAAGCTCCTGCTACAGTTGAGTGAAGTTGTTTATATATATATATACAGATATATATATATATATATATATATATATATATATATATATATATATATATATATATACACATGGCATTTACCCTTACAGTTGTGATCCATGGCATGACTGAAAATTTGAGTACAGTTTGGCCTACTTAAAGTTAATAAAAATAATTAAAATCGAATCAGCTTTTTTTCTGCAGCAGCAAACATGAAACACTACTGTTAGTTAACAGAAAAAAATATCAAAAATAAAAAAATATATAAAGATTAGAAATTGAAAACTGAAACATTTTCAATCGTATAAAATACATTTTGGTCACAGACAGAAATCAAGTACACATACACTAAAAATACTACACTGAAGGAGCAGCTATAACACTGTCGAAAGAAACTTCAGTGGCTCAACAATGTGCTATGTAAGTTAGGAAACACAGTCATAGGACATCAATCAAAATGCATTTCTGAAATGCATACTGGTGATATGCTTTGCACACATTACCTGCAGGCCTGAAACTGACCTTGATTACTGAATGGGTAGAGACAAACTTACACCAGGATTGTCATGTACAGCTCTGCTTGATTTGGAAGACACTGTTAAATGCTTGAAAAGGGAAAAATGAAATTTTAAGAGTGCCTATTTAAAAGTGTAAACAGCTAGGCATCTTCCTGCCCCTTCACGATCACTTGCCTACTATTTTTCCTGTGCTCTCTGAGAGTGATAACTACGTTTCAGATAATATCTTGGCAGATTTTCAGTTGCACGGGTAGGTTTTGATCATCATCTTTCTGTAGTATACACCAGGGTCAAATTAAATTTCTGGCAAGCTGGGAACGACAAAAGTAAAAAAAAAAAAAGAACAGCAAATGTGGTTCTTCTGTTATCTATTTATTTGAAAACAGAGTAGGTGGGCTTGCTCATGGAACCTTTTCAGCACCAAACTAGGCCAAAAGCACATAATGCTACAATACAATGAACATTTTGACTAACACTTTGATGTCTACACAAAGGGCAACTTGTTGAAACTTCAGATGATGGAAGCACAAAGCAAACTATAGAATGTGCATGGTATTTCTGATATGATGACCACCACTAAATAAACGTATGAGCAGTCTGGCTGCCAGGACCCAATTGGGAAGGCATGGGAAGCTTGCCCTGTTATGCCAGGAATGGCACACATACTGACATAGTCCTCAGCAGTGCTGATAAAAAGAAGTTTTGTACTCACCATAATTCCATCTCAGTTGTTACTTTAATTTGTCTTCAACCTGTGGGACATGGATCAGGGACAGATCCGACTCGGCCGCATTTTCCAGCATCGGATCCAAGCTCCAAGCTCCTCTCCTACATATAATGCCCCTGTCGCCCTCCTCCACTCAGATTGAGTTTGCTGCCACTCATATCATCCCAACCTGACACAATGTCTTACCCCTTGGCAAAAATAGCCAGAGAGCATGATAGGGAAGAACATGTTTTACCAAATTAAAGGCTATATCTCTTCTGGCCAGTCAACCACACAGCCCACGTAAGGCAGGGGGAAGGAGGGAGGGATGGACGGTTGAAGACAAATGAAAAGTGACAACTCAGATGGAACATTATGGTGAGTACATAACCTCTTTATTTGAAGTTGTCGTTGTTTTCATTTGCTCTTCAACCTGTGGGACAGAGTCCCCAGCTGCAAAAAACCTGGGAAGCCCTCATGGAAGGATATTCCGGAACATGGCGGAGCCACAGGATGCCTTGCTTCTGGATAGAAGATACAACTTGTAATGGGAGATGAAAGTATGCAACGATGCCCAGGTAGCCACACAGCAAATATCATCCAAAGAAACTCTGGACCAAAAAGCAGCTGAAGTGGCCATAGACCTAGTAGAATGTGCCTTAACCTGAACTGGTGGAGATGATCCTTTGCTGGATATGCCAGAACTATGCACGGAGAGATCCAACGAGCAATGGTAACCTTCGGTACAGGTTTCCCTAAAAAAGGCTTAGAGTAGGAAACAAAAGGTTGATCAGACTTGCGAAAAGACTTCGCTCTGTGCGAGCAAAAATGTAATTGCCTGTGAACATCCAGCAGGTGAAATTTATACTCTCCCTTTTTCTGAAAATTCGGAAAGAAAACAGGGAGATTGATATAACCTGATTAATGTTCGATTCCAAAGCCACCTTTGGAAGGAAAGGAGGATTAGTGCACAAGGGCACCCTGTCCTTATGGAAGATCATACAAAGAGGCTTAACCGATAAGGCTTGAAGTTCTGACACTCTTTTGGCTGAAGTAATGGCAATCAGGAAGTCCGTTTTCAAAGACAGAACCCGCAGCTTCGGTAGATCTGCAGCTTTTAAGGGTGAAGAAACTAAGGCTTGGAGGACCAACGTGAGGTTCCAAGGTGGCGATGGGCCCTTGATTGGCAGACTAAGAAGAAAGGTACCTTTCAAAAAGGCTTTATGAAGCCAGGGAAGCCGAACCGTCTCCTACGTGAAAGTTAGATATAGCTGCCAGCTGAACTTAACCACAGAAAAAAAACACAGAAAAACTAGCAACTTGTTGAAAAATACCTGCCAGAAACTCTAAAATAGCAGGAACCAGGGTAGTAAAGGGGGTCTAAGTCACGTTGACATGCCCTAATCGAAAAATGTTTCCACTTTACTATACTTTCCTAGTGGAGATTTATGAGCTGCCACCAATATCGGGAGAAGACTGCCCGGGAGTCCTAACAATCATAGGAACTGAAGCAGCCAAGCGGTAGCCTTCAGACTGGCCAGATCTGGTTGGGGAATCCCTAAGGGATGTGAAATTAGATCTTGAACCTGATCCAACGTCCAGGGAGGACACACTATGCGAGACCACAGAGAAGGGAACCATACTTGGGGAGGCCAGACTGGGGCAATGAGGAGGACTGAGCTCCCCAGCCATCAAGCTTTCTGAAGGAATTTCGAAATCAGGGGGAGAGGAGGATAAGCATACAAAAGACTGGAGGACCAAGCATGAACCAAAGCATCTCTGGGGATGTCCCCCGGTGAGGGGTTCAGAGAGAAAAACTCGCTGCACTTCGCGTTGGAAGGAAGGGCAAAGAGATCTCAGCAAGGCTGACCCCACTTTAGAAAGATCTGTTTTGCTACTGAAGGATTCACAGACCACTCATAAGGCATCAGGACAGACCTGCTGAGCCTGTCCACTAGAATGTTGGACCTCCCTGGAATGTGCGTTCCACCAGAAGACAGCAGGTGTTGACTGCCCACTCCCACACTCTTATGGCTTCGTAAAAAAAGGGATAAGACCTGACCCCCCCCCCCTTGCTGATGTACCACACTAGAGACATATTGTCTGACTGGATGACAATTGTCCCTAGGGGGAGATGGGCATGAACAGCTTGCAACACCAAGAGCACTGCCCTCATCTTTAGGTTATTGATATGCAATTGGGTCTCCAGGGAATACCACGTGCCTTGGACTGTCCTTCCCAAGCAAGGCCCCCCACTTGAGTAGGGAGGTGTCCGTAGTCACAGTGGTCAATAGGGGCAGCAAGAATAAATGGACAACCCTGATGAAGATCCGGGGATTGAATCCACCAGAGAAGAGAATCCCTGCATGCTTGAGATAAATGAACAGGATGGGAGAATGGTAGAGCTAGTAAGAACCACTCATGTGCAGTCAGGCCGTGGGCATGTTAGTGATCGTGGCTGCCATGGACCCCGATGTCCATAAGACAGATTCTACTGGGGGAGATTGAGCTTGAAGGATGCACAAGACATGAAGTTTGAGGGATTGCAGTCTGTTTGGAGTAAACTTTCGTCTGAATGGTGTCTAACTGGGCTCTAATAAAATACAGAACTTGAACCAGGTCCAACTGGGACTTGTTGAGATTTATGGTGATGTCCAACTGGTGGGCAGTCTGGAGAAGGGAATCCCAGGCTTGGCAGAGTCGATGCCCAGAGGGTGCAGAAAGTAGCCAATCATCCAGGTAGGGAAAGACCTGGAAGCCCTGGAGTCGCAGGTGAGATGTTATCACTGCCATCACTTTGGTGAACACCCTGGGGGTTGTGGTGAGACCAAATGGTAACGCTCTGAACTGATACTGATTGGTCCCCAGCTGGAAGCGGAGGAACTTTTGAGAGCGTCAAGCGGAGGAACTTTTGAGAGAGTGTCTGTCCATTTTGATGTGATAGTACGCTTCCTGGAGATCCTGGGGGTCCTGGAGGTCCACCGAGCACATCGTCATTCTAATGCAGGAAGGGCAGGATAGATTGGAGTGTGACCATCCGGAATTTCATCTTGGCAACTGCCAGGTTTAGGGTTGACAGATCCAAGATCGGTCTCAAGTCCCCCCTGTCTTCTTTGGTACTAAAAAGAACCTGGAATAGATGCCTAATCCAGACTGGTCTGGGGGTGGGTGGGGGGGAGGGGCTGGATGACTCACTTTTCGAGCAGCTTAGAAATTTCCACTGCTGCATCTTCCTTTTGCGCAGGTGGAACGTCCGAGAGGGAGTGGCATTTGGGTGAAGGGAACTGAATATCCTCTGGATATGATTTGCAACACCCAACGATAGTCGGTGATGCACTGCCAGGCCATTGGGTGTAGCGAAAGTCAGCCCCTGACTGCCTCCAGAGATGACCAACTGGGCAACAATTCAGGCCTGCTGCATGGGCCTGTCTGGGGGGGAAAAAAAATACCCTTGGTTCCTCGGACCCCCTCTGCCGTGGGTGCGGCATCTGTCAAATCCCCCTCTGTCTCCGGGCAAAGGCGAGTCCCGACTGTCCTGGGAATAACCCTGACACTTCCAGAACCACATCTTCTTCACCACTCTGTGATTTCTGGAAAAGGTTTGTTGGGATGAGAAGCAAATTCTGACAGCAGACAAAGTCTTCCCATCCTTCTCACTTTGGACCAATGTGTCACGAACAGTCTTTCCAAAGAGTGGCACCATCGTACAGGGCATTTATAAAACTCGCCTTAAAGGGCTCCAAAAAGGCAAAAATTCACAGCTAGAAGTGATGCTCGATGGCTGCGCCTGCTCCAGCTGCTCTAGTGGTGCTCTCGGTAGCATGAGATAGGAGTGGCATAGAGGTGTTGGAGATGAAGGGTAGGGTAGCCATCCGGGAGGAAAAAAGCTTTTTCCTCTGCCAAAATTAACCCTGGGGCAGACTCAGCGACCTCCTTAACTAGGTCTCGCTGAAGCCTGATCACATGTGTCATGTAGTTCAGTGCACATACAGAGAACATTGCTAAAGCATAAACTTGCTTCCCAAAACGGTCCATGTTCCTTGACTCTCAAGTCTGGCAGATGGACTGTGGAGCTCTCCTGCGCAAGCTCCTTTTTTGTGGTTTCTGCTACCACCATGACATCAACAGGGGATCCCTTTGACCAGTGCAGTTTATTTGATGGGGAACTGAGGATCTTATCAGGGCATTTGGGGATAGGCTCCACCATGTCGGGCTCCTTCCACATCCAAGATGTAATGAGATCCATCAGGGGGATCCATGAGAAGGCACACACAGGATGTAGAGGGTCCTGCACCAAACACCTCCAGGGACACAGACTCATCAGGGTTGGGTTTTGGGGCAGACCACCCCCCATGCTAGCGAAGGATTTCCATGATGTCTCCAAAGGGGAGAACCCTCCCCCTTCCTCCAAGTGACAGACTCCAGCAGAGAGTTTAAGTGTCTCTTTCACATGTGTGCTTTCGAGGAACCTCCTCAGGCGGGTCTCTGGGGAGGACTCGAAAGCAACAGGCTGTTCCCGTGGGGGAATTCCCTGGGGCGAAGAGGCGACATGCTGTCCCTGAGGTGGCAGGATGGTAGAATCTGGACCAGACACAGAGGGAGCCACATGGACTCGGAGCATGAAAGTGTCAAAGGTCTTGATGGACCAGAGAAGACCTCTCGACTACGTCAAAGGCAGAGGAAGAATGAAACCCTGGAACTGGGAGAATGACTGGGTGATGTTTGGCATCAAGGCACCATCGGCGCCAAACCCTCGACGCCAAAGGGCCTCTGACCCAAAGACTCTGAAAAAAGGGAGCTGGATCAGAGAAGGAGTGATTGGCAAAAAGGCGCACTGCATGCCCCCAGCCCTGGAGGGGCAGGGGGCAGGCAAGACTCCCATCTGAATCTGTGTGTGGATAAATCTCAGCATCATTCTGTCCACCTATGCTTCTTAAACGAAGTGGGTGGACCTGATGGAAGAGGCCACAAACACTGGCCTAGACAGGCAGTGGGGGGGAGGCCAATGCAGGAGAACAGCTCCAAAAACCCTCCGGCTCAGAAGAGAAGGAAGGTGAAAGGAGCAGAGGCGAGCCTGACTGCCGGCTGAGGAAGAGCAGTCAGGGGACCGCTTCCTCGGCCTATCCAGTCTCGGTGTTTGATCCTCTCCCCGTTTCCGGCCCTCTTGGCAGAAGGTTGAATCCCAGAGGCCAGGGTGGAGGAAGAAGCAGAAGCTGAGGATGAAAATTGGGCCTCCGCTGTGGGAGGAGAAAGGAGGCCCTTAAGGATCAGCTTATTCATGCTGTCGATCAACGCGTGGGGGTTCAACCCCGCACAAATTAAACAGGAGGAATCCAGGTGCAGGACTCCTAAACAGACTACACACAGAGTGTGGCCATCAGTGGGGGAAAGCTTATGACCACACTCCATGCACTTGGAACCCTGGCTTAGGTGTCTCAGCCATGGCAGAGGACACACAGACACACACCTACCTAAAGTAGAGGGAGAGGGAAAAGAGGGAACGGGATTTTTTTTTTTTTGAAAGCTAAGGGCCGACGCCCGAGAGCAAAGGTAGAGGAGGGTGAAAGGGGATAGGAAAAGTCAAAAGGATAGCATTAAATTACCAGAAAAACACTCCTCAAAAACCTGGAGCAATGGATCACGATGTTAGCGATGCGATACGCGTGGCAAATGAGATCTGGGGGTGGGGGAGGGAGACAGGGGCATTATGGGTAGGGAGGAGCTAGGAGCTCGGATCCGATGGTGGAAAATGCGGCCGAGTTGGATCCGTATCCCACAGGTTGAAGAGCAAACGAAACACTTCAGATCAAACATTACTATGAGCTGGTCTGGCACAAGGGAAATGAAAAATATATATATTTCTGACTTTCAGGAGATTTCTGCCCGCTGATACCTTGACTCATGACATTTACATCTTCTACAGAAGCTCGCTGTACTTTTTTAAAATTGTTTCTTGCATTAAGGTCTTCTATAGTCACTAAATTATGAGCCCACCTTCTCAGCTCTAGACTGCTGCTCACTACAACATTAAAGTCCACTCATTTTGATCATCATCTAAACTTAAATGAAGCCCTCCCAAAATCCCAGAAAAAATACTGTTGTGATCCAAAAAAATGCCATTGACGAATATTTACATTCTTAAAAAAATGTTTATTCCAAAGTATTTTTTGAAAACATCTGCTAAGTTGTTACTGGCAAACGGCTAGTTAAAGGTAGCTTGTGGAGTAATGCAACATGAGTACTTCATACAAAAAAAAAAAAGTGATGAGAATGCAACAGATTTTGGGAATGCTCAATACATCTTAGGTTTCTGATTTAGCAACTTGTATGACACTGTTGGACTGCTTCTAAAATTGTGTTATATTAAAGTTGCAGATCTGCCTTAACTTTGTTCGTGCCCCCTGTGGCAATGTAAGGTACTGCCAGCTATGCCAGGAGAAGTAGAGCAGTGGATATGTAACATATCCCAGCACAGCTAGCTAGAATTTTGTAAAGAATTATATGTCATTTGTACATCAAACTGAGTTGTACAGGTACTTGTGTTGAAAATGTATTGGTATGTTTTTAACACAAGCAAATTTACAGTGTGTCCTGCTGGACAGAAAAGGCTTAGTATATAGAGAGTGGACCCCTGAGGGAGGACTACAGAGTGAAGTAATAGCCCATGACATTCCTTTTGCAAGTTACAAGGGCATAAAGTATATCAGGAGATGTATTATGCAGAACCTTTACTGGCCTGGGATTGCAAGAGATGTAACAAGGTATTGCAGGACCTGTGAGCAGTGCTAAAAAGTAGGCAAGGCAGAAGACGAGGTCAAGGCTCCTATGATGCCTTTACCGGAGACTAAGGAGCCATTTCAGAGGGTAGCTATTGTTACTCTGGGGCATCTGAGCACCCCAAGCTCCAAAGGGAAGAAGTATATCCTGGTGGTAGTAGATTATGCTACTAGATACCCCGAGGTGGTGGCTCTTTCCTCCACTGAGGCAGAGAAGATGGACAATGCTTTGTTAGAGATATTCAGCTGGACAGGCTTCCCTGAGAGAAATATGACTGACAGAGATGCCAATTTATGTCAGACCTGTTGGCTTGTCTGTGGGAGCTCTGTGAGGTGAAGCACCTAAAGACCACCCCAGACTAATGGTCTTGTGGAGAGATTAAACTCTACACTAAAGACCATGTTACTGACATTTGCAAACCAGTTTAAGAGAGTGGAACAAGTATTTGCCCCATCTGCTGTTTGCATAGAGAGAGATACCCCAGGAATGCACAGTTTTATTCACCCTTTGAGTTGCTATATGGGCACAGGGTGAGGGGGCCTTTAGATCCGATTTGTGATGAGTGGGAGGGTGAGTCTGAATCCCACAAGCAGTCTGTTGTGGCATATGTCCTAAACCTCGCAACAAGGCTTGGAGAGCTCATGGGCTTGGTCCAGAAGAACCTGGCAAGAGCCCAAACAGCAGAAAAAATGTCTGTTACAACAGGAGTGTTTGAGCCCAAGAGTATGCTGTGGGACAGCAGGTTATGGTTCTCATTCCTGTCCGAGACAATAAGCTGCAGGCAGCTTGGGAGGGATCTTTTGAAGTAGTAAGAAGGTCAGTAATGTTAACTACATGGTAGAACTACTACGCAGGGGCACAAACTGTCATGTTAACATGATGAAGCCTTACCATGATAAGGAGGGCCCTTGTGCTGAGTATTTGCAGTGGATGGCAGGAGGAGTCTGAGGGGGATCTATGGCTGCATCGAGCTAGTCAGGAAAATGCCCAGTTACGAAGGGGGAGCCTAGGGTTGCAGGCATATGTAATGACAGTGCAGCACAGTAGTGGGGTCAGCAATGCCAATGCAGATGGGTTCTCAAGACAAGGTATGGATTTAATGGGGTCCCAGGGAGGCTCATGTCCCTCAAGTTACATTTTTCCAGGGTCAGTTGAGGAACTCGCTTGAGTCTTCCAAGAGGGGGGGGGGATGTGACAATGTGAGGTATTGCCAACCATACAAGAGAAGTAGGGTAGTGCATGCATAACATACGCCAGCACAGCTATCTGGAGTTTTGTAAAGAATCGTATGTCAGTCGTACATCAAACTGATTTGTACAGGTGCTTGTGTTGAAAATGTATTTGTAAAGCTGCTTGTGATAAAAATGTACCAACAGTGTGTCCTGCTAGACAGAAAATAAATATACGTTTATGTCAGACTGCACTCTCGTAACCGATTAAATGTATATATTTTAACAGAGGATATTGGAAGAGAAAAGGTTAAGCACAGACCCAGCTAACGTTTAGAAAAATAACCTGAAATTAAATTACTTATTTTAGGCTATAACGATTGTATCTCACAGTTCTGATTGCAACCAGAGACAAAATGTCTGTGAAAACAAGGACTAGGAATCCTGCTGTATAGCCCTTGGCAGTTAACTAATTGTTACCCTGGAAGGCTGGAAGTGTTGAAATGGTTTTATGGGCTTCCAGATGCTATAACACATCATAGCAAAACTGTGTGTGTATGGTAACTCATGTGTGAAATTCTGGTTCAGTTTCAAGTAAACATGGGGTAGTATGGGAACAAGAAGTTAGATGACCAGATGTATGTGCTGTCATTTTGTAATCCAGCACAAGAATGATGTTTTAATACTAGATGAGACAGAAGTCTCAGTGCAATCTGTTTTTGAAACCTGACATTGAAGAATCCCTCACCTACTTCATCTTGCCTTGCTTTAGTAGTAACCAGGAAATAGTAACTTCAGATCAGTCAGGATAATACAAGTGAGATTAGTTAAGTACTGTTTTTCTATATCTGTGTGAATCTATTCATCTGCGTTAGTTTAATAATTCTTGTGACAGACTCTGGTGTTTACTGTAAACAGATATTTAGTATTTTCATGTTCTTTTATTATTTATTAAATATATTTAAACTTTTCATTGTGGCTGGTCTTTTAGAGAATGTTTTAACCTTTGAGAGCACTTATACTTATTTGGTGACATTGTGACTACTCCCGAAAGTCTTGGCACATTGGTCAAACACTGCCATTTGTACTGATATTAATTTCACTCAGTATAATTGGGAATCTTTGTAGGAACCTTATAGTATCTAGTTTTGGAGTTTCCTAGTGACATCACCTACCTCACAGTCTGGGCACAGGGGCATAGCTAGTAAATCTGTGCCATCCTTTCTCAGGTGTGTATATGTGTGTGTGTGTGTGTGTGTGTGTGTGTGTGGGTGTGTGAGAAAATCAAATCTCAAAGAGTGTGTGTGTCAGCTATTTGGAGCAGGGACACAGAGCACTAGTTTCACAGAGAGGGTGGTGGAGGGCTTGGCCTGGCACACTCGACTGAGGACTCAACTCTACAGCTGTGCCATTGGGGAATCTTACTGGAGGTCTGGAGACAGAGGGAGGGAAACTCAGACCCCAAACTGAGTGCGTTCCTTGTGTGCTCTTAAGTGAAATTGTGCTTGGTGAAGAGAGCTGCATCTGGAAATAATGTGCGCATCTATTTTTGTTCCAAGTGAACATCCCTCACCAGTGTCTGTGGTGAGGATTCAGGCTCCTTGATTACTGGGAAGTCACCCCCCCCCCATGATTATACTGTATAATTCTTATGTAAATACTTTTTTTTGTTTATACATTCTTTTTGCTTCCCGGACTCTTCTCCAATGTGTCTTGAGCCTGTCCATTCATTCCACTAGGAGACTAGAATCTCTCCAAACTCCTTATAGAGAGAGAACCAACTTGGCAGGAGCCAAATTCCAGACAGACATGAATGGTCTCACCATGTCTGCCTTGCTGCTTAAGCCAGCCTATAAGGGCAGAAAACACACTTGTTTCAGCAGCTTGATGGTCTGATATTACCTCCTTCCACGCAGAGCCTTAACAATATATGGGTGGATCCTAAACTTCTCATCTCCTGAAG
>NC_056728.1:1350283904-1350301404 GCF_019279795.1 Protopterus annectens
CAGCTTTAACAGATGTTTAACACATCTCTCTCTCTCTCTCTACATTATATATATATATATATATACACACACATAATATATATACATATATATATATACATACATATATACACACACACACACACACACACACACAAATGTGGCTCATGAAAGACAAAAATAAAGAAATCTGCTTACCTGATCTTTAAACAACATAATTCCTCCACTTGACTGAATTATGCAAATCTCACGGTGTTTGTTCATTGCAACTACCAACAAACCATCCTTCACCCTTTCTTCTCGCTCTGTAGGATCTACCAGTAGGTATTTTCTTTAAATGATATAAAAGAAAAATATATCATCAGAGGGCATCACTTAATGGTGTAGCAGGAGGAAGAAAGGCAAATCAAAACAATTCATAAATGAAAAGTTCTTTGCTGGCATGCCATTTTTTAAACAAAATGTTTTCAGAAAATTTTCTAACCCAAATCTGCAAAATGCACTCTGCATTTTATCTCTACACTCTATCTTATCTTACCTGTAAGGATCTTGGAGTACTACCTTACACTCCAAATGACAGCTTACTAATGAGGTAAATAAAGGAAATGCAACATGCGTTACTCGGACCATCTAACTACGGTTGAATATAATCTACATAATGAGCCTATACAGATATTAAAAGTTAACAGACAGTAATCCTGAACCATTAACATGTATATCCGTTCCTTACTTTTATATGGTTTACCTTTTCTTAACTATTCCATAACTAAGAGGTCTAATCTTAATTTTAATTCATGTTAAATTAGTTCTTTTCATTTACAACTGAATTTCTTCGCAGACTTCTACAGAATAACTTTTGTTCCAGTTATGGCAGCGATATCCGAATAATCATTGTACCTCTAGCTTTACCTAACACAGGATCAAAGGACAGAGCATACTTCAGCCTACCTCAGCAAGCAATAGCATAAAAAGGAACCAGTCATGCTAAAGGACGTGACTATGCAATCCCAGGATCAATTCTTCTGGGCAGTGCCAGTTCACCTACCCACATTCCTCTGAGACACAAAAAGAAAACAGACCCTTTGCAAAAGCCCACAGAGACAGACATGCAAACTAACAGAAGATATTTTAGTTTCAAAACAAAACAAAGAGCCAAGATTGGTTATACTGTAGGAAGCAATGCTAACCACTTTACTACTGAGCTGTCAGATCATCCATTTTAATTTTAACTGCTTTATCTGACTCAGGGTCACAGGGGGAGCCAAAGCTTATACTAGCAAGAAATGGGCAAATGGCAGAGAAGCAGCCCTAAAGTGGATATAGTCTACTACATATCTGTATGCGAGCGTGTGCACACAGAAAACCTGTAAAGCAAATAGAAGATGGTCAATTCACTTACAGGCATATTAGAAGGCTGGGTATTTTTACAAAAAAATGCCTCAAGTTGTTTATTGATATCTTATGCATAAATGACAAACAGATAAAGCCCTAAATGAAAGTGGTGGACCACCTCTTTTCAATTCTTATTCTCTTCCTACAGTATAACCAATCTTGGCATTCCATTTTTTCCAACCATTAGCATATCCATCTTATTAAAACTGACCTTATTTTAAAATAATCAAGTTTATTAACAATTTTTGGTCAGCCTTAAAAAATGATTTGCCAGGTATTGTGTATCTATTATAAAATACAAAAGTTATGTTCTCACCATAATAATGGATCTGTGTTGTCAATTTGTCTTTCCTCAACTTATGGGTTTCGAATCCGACCTCAGATCAAACTATGGACACTTCTTCCAACCTTAGGCTCCAAGCTTAAGCTTCTCTCCTTACCCATAATACCCTTCAAACCTTACATTACCTCAGATTGAGTTTGCCCTCAGAACTAAATTGTTAAGGACTAAACATGCAGTAGCCCACATAAAGGGCTAAACATGTAGTATCCCATATAAAGCCAAAAAAACAATGTAGATGGTGATATAGAAACATGTTAAAAAAATATATATATATTTTATTTATATATATATATATATATATATATATATATACATACACACACATATATATATATATATATATATATAAAAAACTGAAAAAGAGGGAAATGATCTTAAGGTTATACCCCACAGATCATACCAGAAGAAAATATGGATATCTTCCATGATATAGAACGGGGAATGGAAGGAGGAAAGTTGAGGAAGGACAGAAACAACACATATGTATTGTTATGGCGAGTACGTAACTTTTGTATCTGATGTTGTCTTTTCCATCCATTCCTCAACTCATGGGACTGAGTCCCCAGCTGCTTGAAACCCAGAGTAGTCATCATGGAAGGATATTTCAGAGAATGGCAGAGCCAAATGCCACCCTGTCCCTGCAGAAAATATCCAATTTATAATGAGCAACAAATGCATGGGCACTGGACTAGGTGGCAGCAGCAGCACAGATATTATCTATTGAAGCTCTAGATAAGAATGCGGAAGAAGTGGAACTACATCTTGTAGAATGTGCTCTTGGAGGCCTAGTCAGTATCACTCTGATTTTTGTAAACATACAAAATACAACAGTGAGCCATCTGGCTAGTTAACTTTTGACACTGGCTTTTCCAATTTAGCCTTTGAAAAGGAAATAAAAAGGTGGTCAGACTTCCTGATGGATTTCATGTCTATGTACATCCAAGGAATGAAGTATGCACTTCATGTACTTCCCCCTTGTTAGTGTTGCTGGAAAAGAAAACTGGCAAATTAATAGTCTGGTTAAGCATTGCTTCTGAAGCAACCTTGGGCAAAAAGAGGGTTTGGTTCATAAGGAAACTTTTTATGAAACATCAGGTACAGTAGTTGAAAAGACAGGGCCTGGAATTCAGATACTTGTCTAGCTGAAGTAATGGTAACTAGAAAAACTTCTTTTCCAAGATAATTTTAAAACCACTTTGGCTACTTGTTCGAAGGAGGCCTGAACCAAGGCCTGTAAAAGTATGTTAAGATCCTGGGGGGAATTGGATTCCTTAATAGGAGGTTTAAGGAAGAAGGTACCCTTAAGAAAGGCTTTGCATAATTTGAGATAGGCCAATGAGGACTGATGTTTGTCAATATGAGAACTTGAAATTGCTGCTAGTTGTACCTTGACAGTAGAGTAACTAGCTCCACAGAGGAAAAACCCAAGTAAGAAATTCCAAGACTGTCATAATGGGGGCTGAGAATGGATCTATTTGTCTTAATGAGCTCAAATCAAAAAGCTTTTCCATTTGCTCATATATCTTCCCGGTTGAAGTCTTCTGGGAAAAAGTAACAATGTGAAGGACCTGGGAATACAGCCTGGACTGCCTAGCCATCACTGGAAGGGAAGAAACCATGCAGTGAGCTTGAGGGCTTGAATGTCCAGGTAAGGCAAACCAGATGGATGAGACAGAAGATCTGGAATAATGAACAAAGCAGTTTGTTGATTCTTATTTTTGAATTTATGACTGCACTATTAATTAGTACCTAACTTGGCTGCTTTAACTACTAATAAAGTTTTGATCATCTCACATTGGAGTGCTGGCCGATTTAATTGGTTTGCGATTTTTTCGTTAAGTCTGACAACTCACTACACTCCCAGAAAATATGTTCTCAATTACCTCTTTCATTTCTAACACACCTTCAACATTTGCAATCTACCTGAGCAAAACATTCTTTAGAGTTTACTTTGGGTATAAAAATACCTATGCAAACACTTCCAAGCAAAAATCCTAAATTGACACTGTTGCATATTTGGGAGCCACACATCTCTTCCCATTGTTTCTTTGTGACCTCTCTAATCTCTCTTCCCAATCCTTTCTAATCTCTTCTGATGTATTCCTATATGCTACATTTATATGCCCTACTAATTACCCCTTTCTAAACAGCAGCTTGTATTCTAAATTCATCTAAAAAATTGATCAGTGACGTTCTTTCATTTAGGATCCCCCTATTCTTTTGTCTTTGCCTGCACTCTGATATCAATCCTTGATAGAGAAGGCAAGTCTCTAGCCTACAGTCCAAATGTATTCTTGGCCTCTTCCCATTCTATTACCTTTCCCTCTAATTACTTGCTCCTTTGCCAGTTTTCTCCAGTAAAATCCAGCCCCCTTTTGCCTCTTCTCTGTACCCCTAATTGCAGTTATCCCTGTCGGCAGAATCTCCTTTCTCCATTCTCATGTAGGCACTCTTCTTAGAATACTTTCTGCTACTTTATAAATATAATATTCTGTATGGCTATTGTTATTCTCCTTAAGGATCTGCATCCAAAATCCTAGTCTCTCCTTATTTCTTGAGCATCCCCCTTGTTTCATTATCATCCCTTTCCACACCGGAGTATAGCCTCTTGCTTGCACTGTGTATAGGAGCCTTAGATGGGTAGCTCTGAAATATCCCTTCAAATCAGGTAATCCCAAACCATCTTGTTCTGTTGGAAGGATCAAATTATCCCACTTGAATCTTGCCCGCTTCTGCTCCCAGATAAAATTCTTCATCTCTTAATTAATTGCTATTCACTAATCCTCTGGCTGATAAAAATATGCCTGACCTGTGTATAAAACTAAAGGGACTAAACATTTTTACTGCTTTTATCTTGTTATCCATATAACAGAGCTTCCAGTTTCTCAGTTTTTGAATTAACTTTTTAGTCTCTTCCCACATATCCTTAGCTGCCAAATCAGAATCCATTTTAATCCATACTCCGAAGTACTTAATTTTATCATGTTCCCATAAATATGGGAATGCCAAGCCACTTCATATATGGGTATATAGTTTACAGTTATTGTCTTTGTTTTGTCTTTATTAATTTTGCATCTTGAAAAGACTTGAAACTGTCTCAGAATGTTCCCCATCACTGAAATGTCCTTTCCTGGTTTTATCAGGGACAGAAAAACATTTGCAAATAAAGCCATCTTTTCTTGATTACCATACCAATTATATCCTTGAATTTTTGACGGACTTATTTTCTTTGCCAGTGGTTCCAAATATAATGCAAATAATGTGAAAGAGGACACCCCTGCCTGGTTCCAATGTTCAAACAGAACTTATTAGAGAGGAACACGCACAGTTAACATTTTCGTCTTTGATTCCTCATACATCATCCTAATTAACCTTATTATTGCATCAGGGAATGTAAATGCTTCCATTGTCCCACTCAAAATCCCAGCTTACTTTGCTGAATACTTTCAATGCATCAAAATCTACCAACAGTGGTATTTTCTTACATTCTGCTTCCCACTGGATCACCACTGTTCTATTAATATGTTTAAATGTTTGCCTCCCCTTCACAAAACCACACTGATCCATATCTATTAATTTTGACTACGCCGCCTTTGCCATTCTGTTAGCCATTACAGACAAACACTTTATAATCATAGTTTAGAACTGAAATGGGCCTATAAAAAGCTGGACCTGATGGTTCTTTACCATCTTTACGTATTACAGCCACCACAACTTTCTTCCAAGATGTTGGTGCTTCTCTTCCTTTTAAAATACTGTTAAATAAAACCTTCCACATCTTTATCACCGTCTTCTTTTCTAGCTTCCAAACTTCAACAGGAATACCACCTATTCCTGGAGACTGGTTATACATAATTTTTTATTTCATCTTCTCCTGTTTATAATTGAGCCTCATTCTACCTCTAACCTTGGTATACTTAACTCTTCCACAAATATTTCCATTTACACATTTTCATTATTTCCACATTTATCTACTTTACACAGATTTCCATAAATTTCTGAAATATTTCTAATACTTCTACAGGATCTTTGGTTATTTTCCTTGTTACAGGCTTCCTAATATTGGCAACAATCTTTTATACTTTCTGGTGCCTTAGCTTTTGTGCTAAAAGATTTTGTGCTGTGTAGTTATCAAACCACGGATATCTTGTCTGTCTATATAGCAATTACCCAGAAAGGGTGAACGTCCTGGAATTCCTGCAATGTTAGCAGGACTGCTCTCATTTCCCTCAGAGGTACACCACATGCTCTGAACAGTCTTCCCAAAGTAGTGACCCCAAAGGGAAGCATCCACAGTCACCATGGCTTTGGTAAGGTTAGAACAAAGGGCAGTCCCCAAGATGTCTGTGGTGCATGCTTGGACATGGCCCCCACACGGGAGGGGGGGGCTGACAGGGCTGTAGCTTGGAGCCCGAGATAAGGGGGGGCCTGGTGTGATCGGTCAAAAGATAAAAATATTTAAAACCTTTTTGAAATTTCTTGACCACTGAAAATTTATACTTTAATTCATACAATTGAATCGTAAATTTCAAAAAGGGCCCATATGCATATTTTTTCAATTGTGGAGATGTGCCCTTTTCAAAATTCACAATTCAATTATCATCAATGCGGCAGAGCGGGTGGCGTGATCCAGTTGGGTGTTCGGGGATATTTCTAACATGCATTGGTATCGTGTATGAGCATGTGATATACTTTTATCCCCTTTGCAGCGTATGTCCACGTGTTTTACACACACACAAAAAAAACAATGTGGTTGAGCCGTATCTAATGTTTATGCTCATGTTGTCTACTTTGTGTGTTCTATGCAAAAAAGATTCGATTTTAACTGGAATCGTGCCGATTCGTAAGCAGACCTCTCAACCGTACCAAATCTATCGTTTTTTACCAGCTTTGAGGATTCAGGCAAGGGAGAGGTGTGCCCCTCTTGCTCACCTACCTCTATAACAGCTGTCCTTGTTACAGCACTGATATCACCATCAGGGCTTGTGAACTGTTGTGTCTCCTGCATACTCCTCTCTCTCCCCCTCCAGAAGAGGCAAGGTTAATTCCACCCCCTCCAGAAGAGGCTAGGCTAATTCCACCTGGCCAGCTCCAGCAGGTGCTCAAGTCACTAATCAAACTCAGTTTGCCAGAGTCACAGGCAGATCTTTATTCCTCTATGTGAGGAGTGCTGGGCAAATTTTGCAAAAAAATACACATTAATGGCTTCAGTTTTATTATTAACAGTGTGCTGTTCTGCAAACATAAACATCTAATTGGGTTACAGTGTTTATTAACTGATCAATTAAAATGGTAAACTCATTAAACCAGCATTAATGTGGTCTGCTGATGAGCTGATAGTGTTACCAGAGGTTACCAAACATCTTACTATAGCAGTTACCACAGTGCAGCCTTTTACTCTTTATACTAACTGGTTTCCCCAGGTTTCTGCATTACTTAATGCATTTATATGGTTTCATACATTGCTTGTGTGTTCTGAAATATTTTATGCTTCACTGAATTATAGATCATAGTGTCTCTCTATGGCTTTTCTTAAATGCAGTCACCTGTTTTATATTCTCAGAAATTGTTAGATGTGTTATGAAGTAGGTTCACACAGCACATCTACAGATTCCTCAGTACTGGTATCAGAGTACAGGACCTAATGCCACAGTTCCTAAAATTCAGATATGATAAAAAATAATGCTGTATACCTCAGTCTTCCTAAAACATTAATTCTGAGAAACATACTAATACAATGACAACAAGTACAGGGAATGATAAAGTCCAGATGTAAGGCTTTGAATACCCTCCAAGCATCTCTAAAAGCTTAAAAAATGCATTCAAATGCTCTGTGATCTTGTAGTATAATGATTATGCTTCTAACAGCTTTCTCATTTCACAACACATAACATGGCACACAAAACAGACTACAAAGAAAAATAATTCAAGCGAGATTGAGGTCCAAATAATAGGGTGCCACCTCCACGATTCCCGAGTGGCACCCCTTAATTTCTGAATTTCCCAGCTTTTTTTTTAATTTTTTTTCCTGGCTTTTTTTTTTTTTTCAAACTGACATTATCGTGCAGAGGCATGCGCAGTGATGTCGGCTTCATGAGCAGTCTGCCAGCCTATCGGAATTTGGCTCAGGGCTGGTCTGGGCTGAGTTTACTTTGCAAGCCTGCAACAAAATAGAGAATGAGATAGGGTCTAAAGAGAGAGGGACGGGACAGACGAGTCAGAAGCCAGAGCACTGAGTAGCTGATAGCGCTGTGAAGCACATTACTGGATTTAACAGGTAAGAAAATAATGTACACACCTCAATGTAGTCAGTACTAGAGAGTATAGTTTATTTCATAGTAGGAATAAATCAGTGAATTGTGCCTCCACTGAAATTAGGCACTTGTTTGTATTTATGTTGATGAAGCAATATGACTTTGTCTGCCTCTGTATTGTTTTATTCTAATGTCCAGTAGGATATATATGACAAAATATGTCATCTTCGCACTGGAAGTTTGATTTAACTGAACTGCATTTTCATGTTATTCTTTTTTTGGAAGACTACCAGTTATTTTGAGTCAAAACAAATAACTTTTTTTAACCCGAATACTCGGCTGTTAAAAGTATATGAACAGCTACTTTGAGTAATGACTATTACTAGCTTATGTCGAGATAATGGATTACTTATTTTGAAGGCATGTGTTGCAGAACCCATGAATCTTCTTTTGTAACTGTTAAGTGTGAAAACATAAATAGCCATGCTTTGAATTTCTGGTCTTTGGATGTGTAGATTCTTGTGCAAGATATGGCTGTCTGCGACTGCGCACTGGTCGGGTTATGGCCGCAGCTATTTTATTTAAGCATTAGTGTGTGTGTGTGTGTGTGTGTGTGTGTGTGTGTGTGTGTGTGTGTGTGTGTGTGAGAAGCTGCAGCTTTCTAATTCAAGTGTTACACTTGGTAAGCAGAGTGGTTATGACAGTAGCATACCTCTCAACCTCCTAGAGTAAGAAATCTGGACAAAGCCATAAATAGGGGAGGGGGCAAAGGCCCAAAGATAGGCACAATTTTTGAATATTGTACTTACAAACCTAGAAAGTAGATAGAGCAACAGGATGTGCTTTAATATTAATTTTCTGAAGGATATGAAGTCTGAAACTCAAATGTTTGACATTTTCTGGCTTAAATCTTCAGTGATTTGCCAAGGATTTGCTATAAAACCACAATTTTATGAAAAATTGACCAAAAATATTAGACAGAAATCTGGACATTCTGCAAAAATCTGTACAGTTGAGAGGTATGAGAGCAGCTATAATATTTAAGCATGCAACTCGCACGGTGTGTGTGGTTCATTATTGGCAACAGATCCGCAGCTTTCTAATTCAAATGTTACACTCAGTAACCAGAGTGGTTATGGCGGCAGCTATTTTATTTAAGCATTAGTGTCTGGGTTTCAATGAATGTGAGTTTCAAGGGCAGAGAAGTTTTAATGCAAAGTCTATTTTCATTCTGAGACTGTATTGCTTTGTTTAGCAGATGTCTATTAGTGTTTATACTATAAAATGTAAAATAAGTTTTAAATGAAATCCAAATAATCATTGTAGAAGTAAAGCAGTATGCACATTCCAGTGTTTATAGTAAATGGCGTGAAATAGCCAAGTAATGGGACATTGGAATGGCTGCAGGGGGACTCTGGGGCCATATTTTGGTTGTCTGTTCTTCAGTTTACGTTTGAAAGTTGGGTTCCCACAATTCTATTGGAATGGGTGGGGTTACATTAGGTATACAGATTTTGTTAATTCGTGTACAGATGTGTACCTATTTTTCGTGGGCATTTGTCCAGATTTTTGATGTTTTCAGGTTGAGAGGTATGTTCATAATCGTAAGTAAACATTTTTGCTTTGCACCCATCCTGTTCTTTACGGGTATGTTCATTTTTGAAAAAGTTATATAGATATTTTTGGCTTTTATTTATTTATTTTTTTATAGAAATTAACAATAAGTAAAAGTAATGCCATGCCATGTCTGCTTCAAATTATAAACACAAGTCTGGCACTCAGAAAAGGAAACTTAAATAAGAAAAAGAAGCAAAAGCATCACGTGGTTGTCAATCGATAACAAAATTTATTTATTTATTTTATTTTATTTTACATTTGTTAACCGGGAGAGTCCGACTGGATACATGTCCATTTTCAGCGGAGGCCCAGGGAGAAAAGCTCCAGGTACATAACAGACATATGAACATTGTTAATGCAAAAAAGGAATATAGTTGAGTTCTAAATACAATATAAAGATACATCACATCTTGGGAAAAAAATAACAGCAGCATATAAAAAAAAACATAGGTCAGTTACAAAGGCGCCTTGTTAAAAGCGGTTAAGGATAGTGAGGTAAGAGAAGGGTAAATGATAGTGGTTAATCAGGTTTGGAACATGGACATTGCCAGAGAGTATTGAGATGGGGTTTAAGCTTTTTTTTGAATTGCAGGAGTGAAGGTTCTGAGGTGAGCATGGTCGGTAGGGAGTTTCACATTTTACCTACAAAGTTTGAGAATAGAGAATCCCCAGCAGAATTATTGGCTTTGGTAGTTTGAGCTAAGATCTTATTAGAGGAGCGTAAAGATTGCAGGTTAATATAGGGGTGAATGATGTTTTTCAGAGCTGGTGTTTTCTCTGGGTGATACAGTATCTGGTGAGCCGTTTTGAGTTGGTTGAAATGGAGTTGGCTGGAAAACTCTAACCACCCTAGTTGCTTCAAGTTAGTGCAGTGGTGCGTTCTAAAGGTGGAATTTGTGGCAAATCTAGCTATGTGATTGCAACAAGAAGCAAGTTTAAGGGTTGTCTTGTTTAGGTTTGTAAAAAGGGGGGAGGCATAGAAAAGAGTTGATAGTAGGTGTGTGCTGGCAATTGTAATTTTAGCGTGAGGAATGAGAAAGTGTTTTACTTTATAGAGAGAGCCAAGCTTTTTATTGACTGTTTTGATTTATTGACTGTTTTGATGGTTAGATTGAAATAGGTGTCAAATTTAAGGGAGTTATCAATGGTAACACCTAATAGCTTTGTGTGAGCTTCTGGTGATATAGCGATTCCATTGGAGGATGTAATAGAGAAGGTGGGGGGAAGAGTCTTGTTAGTGGGTGAGAAAGTAAGTAGTTTTGTTTTGTTGGGGTTGAGAACTAGTTGATGACTTGAGAACCATTTTTCTATTAGGTTGAAGGTGTTTTGGGTTGAAGCAGTGAGGTCTGCAAGGTTGGAGGCAGTGCTGATGATAGCCGAATCATCTGCATATTGAATGCATGTGGCATGGGGGGTGATTGTGGGCAGGTCATTAACAAAGATGGTGAAGAGAAGAGGGCCAAGAATAGATCCTTGGGGAACTCCAAGTGTAACAGGTAGGCATGTGGATAATTTGTCCTGCCATAGAACAGCCTGTTGCCTATTGGACAGGTAGGATTGGAACCATTTCAGCGTGGAATTGCTGAGCGATAGTTTTTTTAATGTATGGAGGAGTTGAATGTGGTTCACCATATCAAAGGCCTTGGAGAGGTCTAAGAAAAGAGCAGATGATAGTTTACTATTGTTTCTGAAGTTATTGATGGTATTAGAAAAGGATAGTACGGCTGATGTGGTACTGTGATTTGGCCTGAAGCCATGTTGGGAGTTGGCTAGAATTTTATTTTTGGTGAGGTGTTCCATCAGTTGTTTGTGGACACACTTTTCCATAATTTTGGCCAGGGGTGAGAGTATAGCTATAGGTCTGTAGTTGGTTAGCTCTAGTGAGCTACCACCTTTATGGAGAGGAATAATGTGGGACATTTTCCATATGGAGGAGATGAAGGCTTCTGACAAGGTACGGTTTATGATTATGGAGACGGGATAGGAAATTGCCTCAGCTGCTTTTTGCAGAAACTCAGCTGGGAGAAGGTCAGCTGCTAGCTTAGTGGGTTTTAGTTTAAGAAGAGATGTTATAGAGGATATGGGTACTGGATCGAAGGTAAATAGATGATCTGATGTAGTTGTAGTATTCTGCTGGCATGGGTAGTGGAGTGGGCTGGTTGTTTGTTTGAATTGTGTGGCCAGGGACTGTATAGTTTCTGTGAAGAAACTATTGAATGTGTTAGCAATGTTTACAGGGCACTGTTGTTTGCAAGTTGTTGGAGTGGGGGTGGTTGCCTGGCCTGGGTGCAGGAGCTTGTTTAAGCCTGCCCAGAATTTTTGTGGATTATTAAGGTGTTTGTGTTGGAGGTGGAGGAAGAAGTTTTTTTTATCATTTAAGATCATTCTTTTAGTTTCATTTCTAAGTTGCCGGAAGGTTTGGTGGGAGTGTGGGTCTTTAGAGGTACGCCATGTGACCCACATCTTGTTTCTAGATAGGATTTTGGATTTTGTTTCCTTAGAGAGCCATGGTGCGGTTTTGGTTTTAGTTCTAATGGACCGTATTGGAGCATGGGAATCTAGAATCTTGATCTTAAATTCTTTAAATATGGTGACGAAAAGAATTTAGCGCATAACGCATAGTACTAATCATGAAGACAGTGATTATGAGAATTCAGAAATTCAAAAATCAGTAGAAGAGGAAGCGACTGCCACTGTTGCAACAGTCGAACAAGGAAATGAGAAACCTCAAGATGAACTGTGAAAGAACATGATACAGTCGATACTTCAGTTACACATCATTTCGAAAATCCTGATGCAAAATACGATGATCCTGGTATGTGGCCTCGAGTAATTTCAAATACCCTGTGACAAGATGTAGTACAACTCACCACCTTTCAAGAATTCCAAAAGATATATAAGAAATTGCCAAAGGATGTTAATGGTAGAGAATTTCAAGAGTTTCTTTTATATAAAAAAATGAAAGATAATAGAAGTGAACATTTTCCAAGAGAATGGCCAACATGGAGTGCATCAAAAGAAATTCTTTACTGCCTACCATGTCGACTTTTATGCGATCCACTTAAAAATTTAAGCTGTTTAGCTCAGAAGGATTTTCACCTAAAAATAAACCTTGGAAAAAGTTATGACATTTTGCCATCTCATGAAAATAGTGCTGAACATATGAAATAATATGTAGCTTGAAAATGTCTTTTGAATTCATTAAAAGGACACTGAATAGATACAGCCCTCCAACTCCAAATTCACCACCACCAGATCCGCCATGATGCATGTTGCTGCTGCTACTACTGGTGATCCATATGGAAAAATTTATGGGTCGTCACCTCATTGACAACTGTACCTCTAATGTCCACTGAAGTATTCTCATGTTTAACCTCGCCAGTGTGACAACAATAATTGAGGCAGCCATTGATTACAGGAGCTATAAAAGTCTGGCTTGGGAAGTCTGATGAGACAAATTTCAAGACTTGATTTTGCAGAGTGGACAGTCTCACTTGTGGTAGTTTTGCTATCTGGGAGACAGTTTCTAAGTGAGTGCAGATGAAATCCAAGACTTGTGCAGGACAAAGTTGTAACTTGAAGTAATACACTGTAATGCCCAGAGCTGAGCAGAGGTTGAACAAGTAATCTCTGGTGCAGATCAACAGATGCTTGCTGGGGACAGTGAGGAGCCAGTTGTTGAGGTAGGGAAACACCTGGAATCCTGGCAATCTCGAGTGAGTGGTGACATCAACGGGAATTGCTCTGAATTGAAAATGACTGGCTTCCAGCTGGAAGCAAAGAAACCTCCAGGACCATTTATCCATTTTGATGTCACAGTATACATCCTGGACATCTATCGAGCAAATCCAGTTGTCCTTCTGCAATAGTGGAAAAATGGACCAAACCATGACCATTTGGATTTCGAATGTTTGACAAACAGGTTCAAGTGGTTTATGTACAAGCTCGGCGTGCGGCTCTCATTTTTCTTTGGCATGAAATAGAACCTCGAATAAGTTCCAAATCCTTGATGGTCTGGGTGGAACCTTTAGGATGACTAACAACAGATTTTAATGCTATGTCTTATCTGATGGGGTACCATACTGTTTAATTTCTTAGACATGTTTGACCCTCTGACTCTGGGGCTCCTTGGATCCATAGACTCCGAAACCTGAAGGTGGATTGGTGAAGGAGCTATCGGGGCAAATGTCGGGGCCGAACTCCCCCGCTCCAGCTGGGGGGATGCCTGCAACACTCCCATCTGCAATTGAGTTTGCAGGAACCTTCTCATCATCCGGTCCATAACAGCTTCAGAGAGGCTCCTAGTAGACCTCAAGGTCGCCACAGACACCGGCCGGGAGGGCTGATGCGAGGACAACCTGGAAGTGGGCCAAGCCTCCTCCTCCAGCTCCGGGGAGAATCATAGAGAACAGAGCTGAGGGGAAGACGACCTTGCACTATTTTCTGGAGACAATAACACCTTAGCGGGAGGGCTGACAGATCTGAGTCGGCTTGCCATTTGCGACCCCTCTCCCTGTCTCTATCTCTCTCTCTTTCTCCCTAGGTTTGTCTCTCTTTCTCCCTAGGTTTGTCTTCCTTAGCCTCTCTCTCTCCCCGTCTCCCTAGGTTTGTCTTTCTTGGCCTCTCTCTCTCTCCCTGTTTAGAGGTGGAAGTGTGAGTCCCGCACAGGGGAGGCGGGCCAGAAAGCTGAACAGTCACAGCCGTGACTGAAGTAGCCGCAGAAGAAGTAGCTGACTCTGTGGGTAAAAGACCTGCAAAAATCAGCTTGGTCCTGCGATCCCACAGGGCCAGGGGGTTAAAGGCCACACAAATTTTGCAGCCCGATGTTAGGTGAGGCACCCTCAAACAAACTACACAGAGTGTGGTCATCGGCTGGCGACAGTTTATGGCCACCCTCTGTGCACTTAGAGAAAGTCGGTTTCTGACTTTCCAACATTCCTGCTTAGACAAGCTAAGTCAGAAGCACACACACACGCTAAGGGTGGGAAGAGGAGGCCTACACAACCGTTTAGCAACTTTCTACACTACTACGATCACTAATATCTAGACGCAAAAACCCGGGGAGAATAAGGGTAGGGTTATAAAACTGTTTAGCACTGAAAAAGGGCGCACACAGACAGAAAGCTAGATGAAATCTAAGTAACCCACCTTGAGCTCAGAAATCTCTTGCTGGTGAAGCTGCGGCAAATGAGATCTGGGGATTGGAAGGAGGTTGCAGTTTAGTATGGGTAAGGGGGAGGAGCTTGGAGCTCGGATCTTTAGCTTGGTAAGCTGCCAGCTCGGATCCGTATCGGATCCGGAACCCACAGGTTGATGATCAAATGAAGTTAACTACTTCAGATCAGATGTTACAACAAATTGTTGAGTATAAATAACCACTGCATACATAAAATACATGGGACTGGTTAATTAACTGATTACTACATAAAAGTGTGTAGTTGTTGTGAAGAGTTGTTCTGGAGAACTCCTGGTGCACCAATGACATAAGCGCTTTAATAAAGTGATTTTTTTGGACTTATGCTCCAAAGTCTTCACCTCCTTTTTTTGTTGTTCTTCAGTTTGTGGTGGTTATATTTTACTAGGACTGTTAAATATGATTTATCTCTGACAGAGGAAAGCTGATACATATCCCAGACTTCTATCTTGTTCAAGTCTCCAGGTGACACGTATAATACTAAGTTCCCTGTAAAATCTGTCTTCATGTTTTACCTGGTCTTACAAGCAACACCATTACCTGCTGGAATTACGGCTCTTCTACAATTCTCAGGGACTTCTCATGACTTTTCTAAACATATAAGCTAGTGGATCAACTATTTTCCCTTTTAATCAAGACCTTATTTATTATATCACACTGGCAAGGAGATTTTTCATTCCAATAAGCCTACGGGTTAGTATAACAAGTTGGGGATTGGCATTATGGTTAAGGCGTTTCCCTCACTGGCAAGTACAAGGTTTGATTCTCACTGAAAAAAAAAATGACTAGGCTTAAAAGTGCCCACAACAACATCTAACCTAATACTAACATATGAACCCAATCCCTTTCCAAATACTTCCTTTAACTACTGCTCAGGAGATTACAAATGAGCATTTCAGCTGTGAGCAGTTCATTCAATTCAAGTTCATGTGAACTCAAACATATGCATTTACAGAAATACACACACGTGTGTGTTATATTTATATATATATATATATATATATATATATATATATATATATATATATATATATATATATATAAATAAAAACACTGAATTGGTGTAAATCTGAAAGATAATTTTATATATATATATATATATATATATATATATATATATATATATATATATATAAAAATAAAAAATGATGTATGCATACACACACAGACAAAACTTCTCTTTATTTCGATGTATAAAAATGTTGTAAACAGTTACCTTTGTTGAACATAAAAAATCGCCAGTACAGCTCATCAACTTAACTGATCACACATTACTCGTTTTTTTTTTCTGTGTAAGACTGCAGTACAGCAGGGATAGAAGAATTTACCCTTTTCCCACTGTAGTGCAGTCTCAGAGTTGTACATTATCTACAATTATCAGGGGGGTGTTGGGGTGCAGGTGACTTGCCCCATTGTAAAATCCTTTTCCTGTTTTTCTTCGATTGGTTAGTGATCAAGTAGTTGTGTTTGATCACTTATGTGTGTGTGTGTGTGTGTGTGTGTATGTATATATATATATATATATATATATATATATATATATATATATATATATATATATATATATAGATATATATATATATATACACATATACATATATATATATATATATATATATATATATACACACATATATACATATATATACATATATATATATATATATATACACACACATACATACATGTGCGCGCACACACACACACATATATATATCTATATATATATCACACAAACACACATATACATACCCACACATACAATATGTACATAATATATACAGATATAAATATATACACACACCAAACAAAGGGGTGTTGGCCAAACAACTCAATCACAAAGGTCAACAGTTGCTGAAGTGCATGTAAAACTTTAATAGTATAAACAGAAACTGTTTATGAGTAAAGCATCCGACCATCCCAATACTTAATGGTCTGCTTAAGCAGCATAAAAATGAGAATAATCCACCTATGGGTCTTATTGTGGCAGGCAATGGATGGATTACAGAGCCAGCTTCTATTTATATTGAGCATCAGTTGAAAGGTTTTCTGGTTAAAGCACCAGGGATTATCACAGATAACTAGACATTTTTTTAGCATCTCTTAATGCCTTTATCAATCAATAACAAAATACGAACAGGCTTCTGTTAGTGACTATGGATGTTGTTAGCCTTTTAACGGCTACCCCGAACGGCTGAGTTAAAAGCCATTAGAGAATTCTTACGGAGAAGCTGATATTAGTATCAATCAAATTTATGTAATATGTGCTTTTTAAGTCTAGTACTTGAACACAATGTGTTGAAGGCAATTTGTACTGGCAGCAACAGGGTATAGCGATGGGCATCTCATGCACCAATAGTTATGCTAATCTTGTAATGGCAAACTGGGAACATGATTTTGTGCTTAATAACAATCCCTACTCGCAGTTTATCGGCGTTTTGTTGATAAGATATATATATATATATATACATACATACATACATATACACACACACACACATGTTATGGAAAGGAAATCAAGAACTTGCCAGCTTTCAGATAATTAGAAGGGGCACTGTGCTATGACTGATACACAAATGTACCATAAGTAAAACTGGAAGAATAATTATTTGGTAAGATCAAGTATGCATCCCCAGTATACTTACTCTAGTATAGTTGAAGCACAGCTGCTCAGTGTTTCCAGATTAAGTACTAGAGAAGATGATTTTCATGATGTTTTAA